>NC_064850.1:151932506-152234006 GCF_024139225.1 Suncus etruscus | reverse complement strand
TTCCAAGATTTAGCTATCTTCTATTAAATGGACATGATAATAAGAGTGAAACCCAAATCAGTTCAATGACACATTAAGAATAATAAAAGAAAAAAGAATTGTCGTAAGAGACAGACCATTAAAGAATAACTTAAGAGTGATCTGAGATTTAATTTCCTATGTTTAGAGAATTATCAACAAAAGACAATTTAGAATATTACCACAAAAATATTACCAAAGAAGAAAGTAAACAGTCGTCAGTGATCACAATAACTATATTGTAACTGGAAAAAAACTAGGGACTGACTGAGAGGGGAGAGGGGGAAATACCTGCAAGCAAAGTGTCCACTTGGGGTCCTCTATATCGTCGCTAATTCTAATACAAAATATTTTGGCACAGTCATCAATGACACACCATTCATCGCCATATATTGCTGCCAACGCTTCGATTTCCTCATTCTGAAAGATGATGATATGGGGGGTGGGGAGTCAATGAAGGTACATACCCCTCAAAACCTGCGTTCTTAATTCTAAGTAAGGTATTTCCATATGAACATGATCCCCGCAAACATTACAGGTTCTAAACTCTGGGGGATTAATGGGGTCAGCCTTACTACATTATTGTGTTTCAGGCCTGACTGAATCCCAATATATACTGCATTCCTATATCTTAAGGAAAGTCACTCAGGAATAAAAGACAAACCTGTCTTCTGGGGTGCACCTTCTGCTCAATATCCAGTAATCCACCCCCGCTCCCCCCCCCCCCACAAAAGACAAACGTATTTTCTGGGTGCACCTTCTCCTCTGTATACAGTAATCCACCACACACACACACACACACACACACACACACACACACACACACACTCACTGTCACATTTTGCTGGGTTTTGTTTTGGATTGGGGCATGGCTTTGAAGAGCTGTTTTGGGTTTTGGGTTTTGTTTTTTTTTTTTTTTTTTCTTTTCTTTTTTTAAGTGAACTAAGTCTCCAAGTGAACCATATCTCAAGAATAAAAAAAAAAAAAAAAAAAAGGATGCTCTGGACTTTGTGATCTTGTTTTGTCCTCTGGGCTCTGCAGGAGAGGAGCACACCTCTAAAAGGCGGGCGAACCTCTAAAAGAGCAGGACGACTGAGTGGGCCACTCTGGGGCCTGCGGGGCCCGGATCATTGCAACCCAGTTCTCTTCTGCAGAGGCAGGAAGGCGAACCGGGTTCCTGGGTGGCTGGCCTGAAAGGGCAGAGCAGTTTCTGCAGCGGGTCTCGTGTTCAAGTTGACATGTCCCTGCCATGCCAGCATCCGGATGATGCCCAGGCCCGTCCAGTCCGGCTGGCCGCGGGCGCCCCGGGCTGCGGGAGGCCAGGAGTGGCGAGGCCGAGCTGAGATGGTCGGTCGCGCTCCAGCGGGGCCTCACCTGCCTCTGGTCGCTCCCTGCGTTGCCCTCTGCCATGTGGGCCCGGGAGCAGCAGCCAGGCAGCCGCCACCGCCGCCGCCAGCCCAGGTCCGGAGCGCGGGGACGGGGCGGGGCGCGGCGGGGCTGCAGCCAGAGAAGAGCAGAGCGGCGGTGGCGGCTGCGGCTGCGGCTGCGGCTGCGGCTGCGGCTGCGGCTGCTGCTGCGGCTGCTGCTGAGCTGGTGCTGGTGCTGGTGCTGGTGCTGGTGCTGGTGCTGTCTGACCCGGAAGCAAAACCCGGCCACGCCGGCTTCTACTTCCGGGTAGCGGGCCTGGTGGAGGCACCGCCCGGCGCGCCCGGAAGCCTTGCAGGCCTAGGAGACATGATGGAACCCTCCCCCATGCTCTGTCTTGAGAAACTTTTTTTTAATTATTATTATTAATATCTTTATTTAAACACCTTGATTACAAATATGATTATAGTTGGGTTTCAGTCATGTAAAGAACACCCCCCTTCACCAGTGCAACATTCCCATCACCAATATTTCAAATCCCCCTCCACCCCACCCCACGCCTGCCTGCACTCTACACAAACTTTCTACTTCCCTCACTCATTCACATTGTTATGGTAGTTCTCAGTGTAGTTATTTCTCTAACTGCACTCACCACTCTTTGTGGTGAGCCTCATGTCATGAGCTGGAACTTCCAGCCCTCCTCTCTTTTGTCTCTCAGAATTATTGCAAAAATGTCTTTCATTTTTCTTAAATCTCATAGATGAGGAAGGCTATTCTACACCTATCTCTCTCCTTCTGGCTTATTTCACTCAGCATAATAGATTCCATGTACATCCATGCATAGGAAAATTTCATGACTTCCTCTCTCCTGACAGCTGCATAATATTCCATTGTATATATGTACCACAGTTTTTTAGCCATTCATCTGTTGAAGGGCGTCTTGCTTGTTTCCAGAATCTGGCTATTGTAAATAATGCAGCAATGAATATAGGTGTGAGGAAGGGATTTTTGTATTGTATTTTTGTGTCCCTAGAGTATCCCTAGGAGTGGTATAGCTGGATCGTATGGGAGCTCAATTTCCAGCTTTTGGAGGAATCTCCATGTCACTTTCCATAAAGATTGGTGGAAACTTGGTGCAGCCAAGGGGAGATTCTGCACCCCCACCCCAGGCCTCGAGACCTTGGACTCCCAGGAGTGTGGGGATTTCAGACCCGAGCTCTAGTCTTTGGGTTCCATGGCAAGGGATTTTCTAACAGTGCTTTAAGAGACCTGATTTGATAAGGATACCAGGATGTTTTTTTACTGTTACTGGGTTTTTTTTTTGGGGGGGGGGGGGGATGAGGTCACACCCAGTGGCACTCAGGGGTTATTTGTGGCTCTGCTCAGATATAACTCCTGGCAGGCTCAGAGGGCCATATGGAGAGTTGGGGAATCAAACCCTGAACGGCTATGTGCAAGACAAACGCCTTACTCACTGCTATTGTGCCCACCCAGAATTTTTTACTTTGGGGGAGGGGTCACACCCAGCAGCACTCAGGGGTTACTCCTGGCTCTATTTTCAGAAATCACTCGTGGCAGGCTCAGGGACCATTTGGAATGCTGGGATTCAAACCACAATCCTTCTGCATGCAAGGCAAATAAATGCCCTACCTCCATGCTATCTCTCCAGTCCCACAGAATTCTTTACTTTTAACGTTTTTCAATTTACTATACTTTAGGGATCTCAAACTCAATTTACCTGAGGGCCACAGGAGACAAAGTCGGGGTGATCCTTGAGTGCAAAGTCAGTAGTAAGCCTTGAACATTGGGGGGTGTGACCCAAACAACTAAAACAAAACAAAACAAAAAAAGATTCCTTTAGGGCAGGGCCACAAAATGTTGTACGGAGGGCCATTTGCAACCTGTGGGCCTCGAGTTTGAGACCCCTGTGAGATGATTACAACACTTATTCAAAGTTACAGTATCTATAGACAAACATATTACACAGCCACCATAGGGCCCAGGGTCCTTCACCACTGCTTATATTGTGTGTCCAGGGTTTATTCATTACTATGATTGTCACACTATTTTTTATAATCTCAAAGTCCACAGATAAGTGAGATCATCTGGTATTTGGCCTTACAAGATACTGTTTGGTTTTATCTTTCTTTTTTTTTTCCCCCCTCCCCGGTTTTATCTTTCTTACTCTTGTGTAGTATTCTGTTTGTACTTATACTGTAACTTTCTTATATTTTCATTGGTAGTTGAACATTTGGATTGTTTCTATATGCTGGTTATCCTACCAGGTGCTGTGGGGACCGTGGGACTCAAACCCAATACATCACACATGCAAGAAAGTGATGTATCTTGCCTTGAGCAGAGTAACATCTTACACCCTGGAGCAAACTTCTGTATAAGAGAGTAATTCATGCCAATCAGTAAAAAAAAGTCATTGCTTCGTTATCTAAAAAAATGTAAGTTCCTGCCATTCACCCCATACCATCCCTCAAACATACTACTTGTGATCATCTTAATTGAGACACAAAACCAAACCAGAGATCCTATTAGTCATGAGACATTATATCCTCTCCTACCTTACTTTGATCTTGTCAAATACAAAAGCAAGAACTCTATCTTTCCTCTCTTAACCTTTTCCTTAATAACAGGCACTTCCCCCCCTTCCCAATTCCTCTTTTAAGTTTGTTCTTTGAGTGAAATGCATACTGTCTGGACCTGTAAAGCATACTGCCTCCTTGCTTTGAGAGGATACTAGTGCCAGTGGATTTAAAAATTCAACAGACATTTATTAGCTTTCTACAGTGCTAAACCTTGGATATGTAAACCAGATGCCATGCGTTGTCTCCAAGGAACTAAGATGGGGGCGATGGTTCCCATCTAAGAGCGCCCAAGCAACAAAATGGATTAAAAATATATCCTGTTGCTTGTTCCAGAAAAAAAAAAAGAATTGTAGAACAGGTAGAGAAATAGTAATTAAAGAAGGGGAGAGAAAATTTGTGCCAAATAGAAAATACTGTGAGGGAAAGGGAAGTGTGACCTTCCCCCATGGTCACATATCTTAAAGTCCATTGCCTCTGACATCACAACTCTCAACTCCTATGAGTCCCACTCATTCCCCTAACTGATCATCCCCACACTTCTGCTGTGGCATTTCTGTGGGGACTTTCAAAGTGTGTGGTGGGCTTTAGCCCTCTGTAGTATCAATCACTTGCCTCCCTTCAGTCTCGTGGTTTGGATTACGCATTCTTTTTTCATCTTGAGCAACAACAGTTTTAAGATTCTCCTTATAACCCACTTTAGTCTGAAAGCCTAGAGTACTACATAATGTCATATTTTTCCTCAAAGGGAAATGCCTGAGTCCTCAGGGTTGGTCAACATGATTCTCAGGTGGTCTGAAGCCTGAAGTTTTCTTCCTACCACTGCCTAGGTGTCCATCTATTCTTAAACACCTCTTATTTTTCTTCTTTAATTCTCCTCTTTTCACAAGCCTGTTTCTGTTTCAGCTATAATTGTATTAGCATTGTGACTTTCAGATTTTTAGAAAAAGCTATAATATCTGTCTTCAATTAAAGCTGAAATAAAACCGATTATGCTGTTCTGACTAATAAGGCTGAAGATCTAACTACTCCAAAGCCCCATGTCCAACAAGCTTCAATGTCTTATAAACCTAAGTTGAAACTTACCTTTTTAAAATGTGGCAGAAAATGATACATAGCTCAATTTAACCTCCTAAACATGCATATTATATCCAGTTTGTTATACATACTTCTTTTCTTCTTGCCTCACATTACAGCAACCCAATCTACCTTACAAAAATTATAGCTGTGGGTTTTTGTTGATCCTTATATCATACTTTGAACCATTAAAAGTTTTTGAACTCGGGCTCTAATAAAAAATAATTCTTCTCGAATCATTCCTACTTCTTTTAAAATTATTTATTTATTTATTTATTTATTTATTTATTTATTTATTTATTTATTTATTGGTTTTTGGTTCGCAGCTGGCAGCTCAGGGGTTACTCCTGGCTCTCTGCTCAGAAATCACTCCTGGAAGGCTCAGGGAACCATATGGGATGCCGGGATTTGAACCACCATCCTTCTGCATGCAAGGCAAATGTCTTGCCTCCATGCTATCTCTCCGGCCCCAACTCATTCCTACTTCTGAGTAGTAAAATATGTGGCCAATAAAGAGAACCGTGTAAAAGACACACAACTCCTGTCCTTACTTCCTTCTCTTTTTTCTTCCACTTTTTTCTTTCTTTTCCACTTTTGTGGATATTTTTTGGTAATTTTTTTCTCTTTTTTAGTAGTTAATACCAAAATTTTCTCCTCCTTTCCTTAACCTTTTTATCTCCAACAGAATAGCATAACTTGAATCATTCAGCCTCATAAATTGAGGGGGGGAAAGAATGATACCAGGACCAGTTATATGAACATGTAATGTAAATAAAAAATGACCAAACTGGAACACCAAACAATAGATACCCAACATATAACAAGCTGTAAGGTGGAGACCAGTTGCACTAGGATTCTGGGGGGTAAAGGAGGGCGATGTGGGAGACATACTGGGAACAGGAGTGGAGGGAGGACAACATTGGTGGTTGGAATGCCCTTCATTCAGTGTCACTATGTATCATAAATAATTCTGTGTAATGAACTTCAGTCACAATAAAAAAATAAAATTTAAAAAAAATCTAAAAGCACATTGGAAAGAGGTGAGAAGTGATTACTAAAGTCACAAGTATAGTAATGACCTGTATTTTATAGATATAAAGCTTGACATTAAAGGATTCCACTATATTCCATTAAAGAGATTCCACTATAGGGGTTAAGATTCTTGCCTTTCATGTGATGAGTCTCTGTTCAATCACACCACATAGTGGCTCATGCTCCTATATACCAAAAACATAAATGTCACAACAAATCTCCCACATAATCACTATTCAAAAATATGCTTAATACTAAGGATCTTCTTAGAGCAGACCTATGTGGTAAAACCCTACTGCAGCATTGACTCTTGTTTGAAAGCCAGTACCTCCGTATCCTGCATTGTGTACAGCCACTCCGACCTCTAGGGCAACGAGTCACTTCTCTGTCACAGTGTGTCCAGTATGGACTTCTCAGCAATGAGTCACACTGGCACAAAGTGATTCAGGGGCAAAGTGTTCTATTATTGATCTTGTGATGGAGTTTGTTCTTACAGGCATGAAATGATAAACGGGTGAAGTTGTTTTGTGATCAATCTAGTTATCTAGTTTATCATCACCATTTTTAAATACTTTGCCTGTTTTAGGATTTTTTCAGTAGGGTTTAGTGCATACCTTCCTGTAAGAGTTTGCTCCTGGTTTTGTGTTCAGGAATCACTTCTGGCAAGGTTCAGGGAACCATGTGGAGTGCCATGGATTAAGTGCCTTAATCCCTGCCCTGTTTCTACAGTCCAAGCCTACTAACTGTATTCCAATTTTTAAGCCCTTACTATTGAATATAAATTAATATAAATAAGATATAAATCTCCAGGAGAAGATCATAATTTGCAACTTTTATTTAGAGGTACGGAGGAAGTGGGGGAAGAGGATAGGAGAGAGTAAGGGAGAGTACAGCCTATTACAAAAGCAGAGAGAAGCCCTGTACATTTTTTGGAGTTAAAATTAGAAAATACATATCTCAAAGGTAAGATTGGGTGACATACCCATGGGCCAGCAACAGATATTTTATCCTTGCACAAGACAAACACATGAGCCCAGGAAGCACAGGTGTGCATTTTCTTTGTTCCAAGTTGACTTTAATGGAGTTTCTCTCAACCAGCACCACCTGTTAAAAGTTACCCCTAGGTAAAAGTAGATGTTAGGGTGGTACCCAAAGGAAAAGCTGGGTTCCCTATCTGACTTGGGAAAAATCTTCTTCTTTGACCTTCCTTTCCTGGCTTTTGTTCCTATTAGAACTTCTCTCATAAAACCTTAGTTTCAGTATTCACAAGGTATGTCTTGGCAGCCTTTGGGTTAATGGCAATTCATTTTTTCTTGATGGTCGTTCAAGGTCACTATTAATTATATCTAATTCTTGACTAAAATTTAAAAGAAACTGAAATATCTACTTGCCAAAAATTTAAGTCTGACTTAATTTTACTTTATAAGGGACAACCCACAGAGGTTCTGAAATGGGCCAGAGACCACCACATAATGTCAGCCCGGTGGCATAGGCCTGTCAGCTTGAAGTTCAGGTTGGCGGTGTTATGCTCTAGACTGAGCATAGCAGTACCAGAGCCCACCATGGTTGTACTCAGAGTGACGGGTAGTGATGAGGATCAAAGCAGGGCCTCAGAGCCAGGTATAGGACTCAAGAGGTAGTATACAGGATACAGCATCACATACCCCTATGTGAAATCATGCTTCTAAAAGCAACAACAGAAGGATTGGGATACTCTCCTCACTTGGTCTACCCATCTATAGACTCAGGCATCATCATGCCAGAAGATCCTGTTGCAGCATGTTGTCAGCCCTGCTGTCCAGGGTAGAGAGAGCAGGCTGGGGACAGTGGTTGGGCTCAGGAGCAAAGGCTTCAGATGCCAACAAGGGAGCCTTTGCTAGGCCCAGCCTTGAGGCATGTCTATAGTCAGTCTTTGGCATCTAGATGTCAATGCTGGGCCCTGCCCTCTGGACCTGGGTGTATGTCAGGGCACTGTGGCTGGCTGCTATCTCATCTGAGCCTTCTGAGACTCCTTGTCATGCAAGGCCTGCAACTGTTTATCCACAAGCTGTGGAAAGGAAGGAACAGAATTGGGTGAGAGATGGGGGCAGTACTGAGAAGTGTTGGGGAGTAAGTGACCCAAGTCTTCTAAGGCATAGACAACCCTGGCTCTGCTGCCACTCAGGTTCTTGATAACTGATATCCCTCTCTTCACTCCCATGTCCATGTACTTCTTTCTCTGAGACCTCAGAGTGACATCCATCACCAAGACTAAGGCAAGGGACAGTTCTAACTGGGGCTCCTCCTTGGGCCACCCCTCCCTGCCTACCCAGCATGGTGTTGATCTCACCTGTGACCTCTTTTTCCCTGTTCACCTTGATCCCCCTCTACTCCTCACTACTGATCATCTAGTGTATCTCATTGGACCTTCTGCACTAACTACCTGGGATCTCAATTTCCCTGAATGCCAGGGCTTCCCTCTTAGGCTTAATGGAGTTCCTTCCCTGAACTAAACCTGCAGCTGCATCCTGCCCCTCACCTGTGAGGAGGTGAGTCCTTCCACCTCTTCTAACTCCTCCATGAGGGTTGAGAGACTCAAAGGGGATCTGGGGAGAGCCAGGAACTGGGGGTGAATGACAGTCTCCACCTGGGCATAAGGGAATATGATATGATATGATATGATATGATATGATATGATATGATATGATATGATATGATATGAAAGAGCCAGGAACTGGGGGTGAATGACAGTCTCCACCTGGGCATAAGGGAATATATAATATAATATAATATAATATAATAATATAATATAATATAATATAATATAATATAATATAATATAATATAATATAATATAATATAATATAGTGATGTGATGTGATACGATACAACACGACACGACACGACACAACACAACACAACAACATAACATAACATAACATAACATAATAATTTAATGTCTTAGGGAGCTTATAAACAGATACAGGTGAAGAATATGATTGTAAGCCGGAGACTTCAGTGCAGCATCTCCTAAAAATAACCTCTCAGCTTCTCTGTCCACAGGGATTCTTGGATAAAAAGTGTGGGCACCCTAATTTGTCACGTTGGTCCTCAGTCATACTAAATACCATATTCAGTTTGCATTATGAAAATGTCTTGATAAAACACTCCTTGATAAAACACTCCAATATACTCTTTTGCTCTGGTTTATGGCCTCTATTAGGACCTGAGCATATGATCAGTCAGACCACTGAAACAGTCAACTGGGAAACAGAGACTTATATTATAGGACCTACTCATCAAACATGTTTGAGCAAATTAATATTCCCTTTCTCTCTGTTTTCTTTTCTCTTCTCCCTACTTCTTTCCTTCTCCCCTTTCTTCTACCTCTTCTTCCTCCTCCTCATCAAATCAATCTATGTCAAATAAAATCTACACTGTGTAGTTTCTCATTAGGAAAGAAATTTCAATACATGAGATGCAGCAGACAATACTACATAGGGTAACCACCTACATAGGTAGGCCTCATTAACACTTTGTTTAGTACTCGAGATGTGAAACCTATGTGTATCCTAAACTGTTCTAGCCATTATCTAGCACTGACACCTCCATTTAGCAAGGCCTGACCCCATCACTGATGAAATGCCTAGAAACTGTGAAAACCTCCCAACTCTGACACACCGACCCAATCTCTTTTATTTGATTTATTAATTTTTTAATTTATTTTTACTATATTTACCTATTTTTCTGTTCTCCTCTCTCTTACCTTTTGCTCTCCCTTCCCTTTTTTTCTTAGCCTATAGTTAAACTAATTATTTATCTTAATTCAACCAGTCCTTAAGAACTCAGATCCATCCTATTATGGTCAGACCTCTAACAACATCTTAAGAATAGTCTTTATGTGGGCATGAGTACATAGACAGATGACTCCTCTCTGAGAGCCAAACCTAAATTGTAAACAAATCATGCCTATAGTGTTTATAGCCCCACCTATAACTATTCCTCCTCCCCCCTTCAGAAATCCTACTATCCATTCACCCCCCCCATTTTCAATCCAATATCCCACCTTATTAACGCTCTTTACCTTCAGTTCTTAACCCACTAGGTATCAAGATCGACCTCCTGCCCCAATAAGCCATCACCCACCTCCCAAGTAAAAGGACATCCACTCAGCCCCACATCTCATCCCCCCCACAAGAAATTTTAATCAACACCCCTGGTGACTCATGCTCTGTGGCCCTCGTTCCTCACCTCCCTACCAAATGTGGACTGTTGCTTGATACTGGACTCAGCTCCAGAAGGATCCCCAGTGCAAGAACTCTACCTGAGCCCTTTATGCTGCAAATCATTACTCAAAGTCAACAAGACCAGGGGATGGGATGAAAATGTACCCTGGATCCCACCCCCAACAAGAATATCTCAAAAGACAATGGGGAAGCATATATTTCCTTTATAAGTTCAAGACCTATATAATACTACCTCTTAACCTGTTTATCCCCAAATGTAAGGTAGTCTCCTGCATCACTTTGTTACCTTAATTACTTTTTAAACTCATTTTATGCATTTTTCTTTTATATATATGTGAGTGTATATACATATATATTTTTTAATTTTTTGTCTTATTTCTGTTTTCTTTTCTTCCTTAATTTCACCTGTTTTTGGTTCTGCTTGGTACAAAATACTACAAGAAAAAGTTTTGCCTGGGATAATAGCTCAAGTCAAAACCAGGGCACAGAGATGTTGGAGCCTGACACTCTCACCCTCAAATGCACCAGCAGTATAATATAGCACCATTTCTTCTTGCAAAAGCATACTAAAAAGGGGGAAATTTTATGTATAAAAACAAGCTATTACCTACTAGGGATAAGAACTCATACATTTTACAATACAGGGGCACGTCCCACCTTAAACATATGTCATGTGGAGCCAACTTAGACTCCAGGTGATTAGATGGCGACCATCCAATTCCAAACTCTAGATCTCATACATAGAATCGACACAGTTCTCCTCAACAGCTCCAGGAACCAAACTCCCTCTGGGACATTCTTAATACTGGTTTGACACCAACATGCACCACTCTTGATATAACATCCTGATAATGTAGATATGTCAACAACTTGATCTAAGAGCAGGTTGTTTTACCTCATGGCCTAAGGACAAAATGAAAACAGAAGACATGTGTTCCTTTGATCTGTGCAAAAGCCAAGATTACTATCTACAGAAGACTGACTGTGACAACCATGAATGGGCAGAACTTATCCTGGGACCAATAAAAAAGATCCTTCTCTAAGCAGATATTTTGGAAACATAATGAAAGACCCTATCCAAGGCTTCATCCTAGGATTGGTGCAAAAACCAAGACCACCAACTACAGAAGACTGATTAAAACAACAGTGATGGAACAGAACTTTGAGAATCGTAAAGAAAAACTTCTTCCTAGGCTCCATACTTTAACCTGTGCAAATTCCAAGATCTCTAGCTACAGAGGTCTGATATTATCATCCACTATGGAGCAGAAAGTTTCCAGACACCACAAAAGGACATAGGAGAGAGTAAAAGTGCATGTAAGGAGCCTGTAGTTATTCCCATGACAGTATACTTCAAGGACGAGAAACCCTGTATCTCTTAGGCCAAAGGAATTCCATTTCTAATCTCCTCAATGTTTACTGTGCCTATGCAAAAAAATAAATTAAGCAGAAATTAATTATTTTGTTTTGTTATTGTTGTTTGTTTGTTTTGGTTTGTGTGTGTGCTTTATTTTGTTTTTATTTCAGGACCGTTATATTGTGTGGTTGTTGTCTTTATTGCTGTGGTGCTTTTCGGATTTTGTTTTGTTTTGGTTTGTTTGTTTTTTTGTATTATTATGTTTTTCTTCTTTTATCCCTTTCTTCTCTTAAATTGATATTTACAGCCTCTAGAAAGACTTCTCTCATTTTCTGCTTGTTTGATTTTTGCTCCATTTTATTTTTTTCTTTCTTTCAAACAGAACCACATAACTTGAACCATCTTATTCTGTCTCACAAATTGAGAGGGAAATAATGGAGGATACCAATACCAAACAGACATCTGAACATTCAGTAGAAATAAAAAATGATCAGACTTAAACACTAAATCCAAAGCCAGCAACAACAGAATTGATACCCATTCTACAACAAGCTATACACAGAGGGAACCACTTATACTAGCATCTTGAGGGCAAAGGAGGGGGATATGGGATGCATGCTGGGAACAGGGGTGGAAGGAGGACAACATTGGTGGTGGGAATGCCCCTGATTCAGTGTCATTATGTACCTAAAATATTACTGTGAAAGATTTGCAATCCACTTTGGTCAAAATAAAAATTTAAAAATATATATACAAATTATATATATATATAATTTCTATACTTACACACATATATTCTTCTATGTTTGTGGCATAGAGTTCCACATTTACACTAATGGGGTCTTAGGAACTAAGTAAGTGAGCTCTAAAGTTATTTGAAGAAATTAGGTTGATAATTTCCTTTCAGTAAGGAAGAAAATAGATAAGTAAGCTTCAGTCCCACATAGAGCTACTGGTTGAGAAAGATTTTTTAAAACACATGAACCACACATCAAATATAAAAGCTATTATTAAATCATGTAAAACCATTATAAAAGGCTAAATGAGTCTAAAGTAGGTCATTATATAAATTTACTGATAAGGAAATAAAATGGTATAAATATTTTCAATATTTATGTTTATAATTTAAAATATCTATATTTTAATTTGCAAACCACATTTTTAATAAAGCATTTAAATACAATATAATACATAATGAACTCATAAACTTAAAAAAATCCAATAATGGCCTGCGAGGTGGCACTAGAGGGAAGGTGTCTACCTTGCAAGTGCTAGCCAAGGAAGGACTGTGGTTCGATCCCCCGGCATCCCATATGATCCTCCCAAGCCAGGGGCAATTTCTGAGCACGTAGCCAGGAGTAACCCCTGAGCATCAAATGGGTGTGGCCCGAAAAACCAAAAAAAAAAAATCCAATAATAACTCCATGAAAAATAAAGATGAACATACACACCCCTGAGAAGGACATACAGTCATTAATTATGTGAAAGATGTACATTCACCTGTCATCAGGGGATAAATTGCTATCAGTAAAACAATACTGAGGAGATTAACTTATTATATCTCCACTCACAACACTAACCAATGTTGATGGAGTGTGATGATCAAGGATTCCACATTCACAATCTATGAGAATCATTTGTTTAAGCCTCTGTGGAAAACTTTGGAGAGTTATCAAAAAGCAAGGGCATAAGTCTGTTAGAATCAAGTGATGTTACTCATGGTAGATAAACCATTAAATCAGACAACTCATTAAATCAAAACTATATGAACACATGCATTACAAAGTACAATTGGCAGGGAAACAACCAACTGACTAACAAGATATGAACAAATCAGAAATTGCTTTACAAATACACCAGGAATAATACCCAGCCATATGGAAAGATGAAATTTTGCAGTTTACTGCAACTTGATGGACCAGAGAGCATCATGACAAGCTAAATATTTCGGAGGAAAGACATCAATCATCTCACCTCAATCATTCTGCTACAGAAATAAATTAATGAACAGTGCTAATGATGACAAAGCCTTGGCTTTTGATTATAAAAATGAGATATCCTTAGTGGAAAGAATACGCAAACTAAAAGTGATATGAATAGAATGGTGGAAGAAAGGGATCCAAGTCTAGTGTGACTGATGGCAACATTTATGTCTTGATCCACGATGCTAGTCTATAATGCAGAATGAAACCAAAACCCCCCAATACTATATATGTACCACATTTTGCAAACATTCACATTGGACCTTCATTCCTCAAGTACACAGTGCACCCTAAACTCACTGTGGTTGTGAGGAAACTGAAGAACATGGAGTGTCATCACTCTTCATTTCTATGTTCTGGGATGGAAGCCATGAGAGCTTCCATGAATGGGTACTCCCAGGAGAGGGGACACTCTCAGTCTATGGAGCTGCTTTCTGTCAGTGACCAGTTCAGGGTCTTCCTTTTCCTGGATATTCTCAGGCAGGGTGGGTCTAAAGTCAGGAACAGCAGGGTCGGATGGACTGGTTGCCACAAGAAGTAATTCCTTCAAGGGCTTCCAGGCAGAGTAGGGAATCCAACATTCCCCTTAGGCAGAGTCAGTCAGAAATAGGTCCCACAGGAATGGTGGGCTGAAGGACTGGAAAGGTGGGTGGTAACACAGAGGTGGCAGGAGGGGTGACAGACTCTTTTGAGGTGGATGAAGACAGGACTGCGGGAGGCTGTGGGAGGTCTATAAGGAAACTGCTTGGCAGGAGGCAAAATGATTACATGTTTTTTTTTTACAATAAAATTTTCCATGAATTTATGAGACACAACAAAATTCTGACAATAATTCTCATTACAAATTCCATATGAACAGTTCCTGAATCTTTTTAATTCTACCCCCGCCACTCTCTGCCATATATATCAGAACAATCAAACTTGTAACCACAAAGACACACACGGCTAGCACTATTTCTGCTGAACTTAAGCCAAATTTTACCAACGTGAAGAGAGAAGTAATATTTTTTCTCCAAAATTTTTGTCTGCATTTTGACTACACAGAAACTTACTGTCTTAAATACAGGTATAGAATATGCCACATATACACTACCTTTGCATAGATTAAAGGGCTTATTATGACATTTTTGAACACCTTTAAAACCTCATAATTTTACCAACTGTGCAGAAGTGTGATTAGTGGATATTATGGTATTATATAGGCAGCGTGTTTATTTAGAAGATCCATTCATAAATATGACATTTGCATTATTAATAGGAGAGGATTGTGTTATGATGGGAAAAATACAAACATGCATTTTTTATAAAAAAAACTGTATAAACTTATTTGCTGGATAATGATCAATATCATTATCAATATCAATATCAATTTTTTCCTTAAAGAGGCACATGCCAAAAACAGTTATTTGTATTTCACATCAGCCAATTAATATGCTGTTTTATAATAAGGTTGAATAAGATAATTATGTTTATTTTCAAAATATTTTTTACAAAATTTATTACATGTGCTACACATATTTGACAAAGTGTGAGGCAGAAACTTCCACTGATAACTTGGGGAGGGAACAGCACAGTTTAACAGCACGAAAGCTTAAGGCAAACCTTTTACAGTCTTCAGGGTGAATGGGGTATAGAGAAAAAGCAGTCTTTTAGATCAATTATAATTTTGAAGCAGTTTTTGGGGATGGCTACTGGGGAGGGAAGCCCCGGTTGGAGGGCTCCCATAGGGACCATGGTTTTGTTTATTTCTCTAAGGTCATGTGACAATCTCCATTTTCCTGACTTCTTTTTAATAACAAAAATGGGTGTGTTTCAAGGAGAATTGGAGGGCTCAGCTGCCAACTGCTCCTGCACTAACTGTTGGACAGCTCTAAAGGGTTATTATTTAAGCCCAACCTAGGCCGGTCCCCAGACCCGGCCTGGGAGTGGGGAAAACCCAGGGTGCCCCATGAGCTCCTCTCTCTGTCCTTCGGGCTTGGGAGGGTCTCTCTCCCTTCCTGGAGCTGGATTTTTAGCAGCACGGGCGGGCAGCTGGCAGACCTCCGTATGTGCCAGCGGCCTTTTGGCCTGGCCTAGGGTGGGGGGCCCGGACCTGGGTCACCCGAACCCCCTCTCCCCCTTTCCTCCGGATCTCTAGGTGGGTTTCTGGGAGGAGCTCATGGGGCACCCTGGGTTTTCCCCACTCCCAGGCCGGCTCCAGAGGTTGGATCAGGGGGTGGCGTTTGATCTGGGGGGTGGCAGATAATTTCTCAGCTATACTCAGGCTGTCACTGGCAATTTCATACCAGTCTACATTTTGAAACCGCGCGGGGGCTAGCCCCCCGCGCGATCATATGCTCCTCCCAACCATCAGTACCCCAGATTTACCCTTCTTAACTTCAGTAACACACAGCTTCAATCTCTGACCAAAGACATACAGTAGATCTTACAAATCCCAGAACTATTTAGAAGGACATAAATCGAACACATATTGAACACATATATCTTTTGAATATTTTATGATTATTTTCTTTTACTGCTGTAACTCTCTATATATTCTTCTACCATGATGTTTCTATCCACTTTTCATCTTGTCTTTTCTTTGTAAGCTGTTCAGTAAGGATTGTGGTGGAACTGTCCCTCAGTTTGATGCCTATGATTGAACTATGTCATGGAAATTGCTGGTCTTGTTCCTATTGCCTCCAGATGCACCAATAACGCTTCGTGGCATTGATCCTTGTTTGCATAGACACATTAAAATGGGAAAACACTATACATACAGATTAGTTATTATCTAATAAATCTCATTACAATGTACCTTACACCCTGAATATTGATATAATGACCTGGCATAGGCCCCAGTTGAATGGGCATTCTCCATTCACGCTGGAACCAGGCAAGCTATCTACGAAACATCCAAGGTCTTTTATAGCAACAGTTGGAAGCAGTCCTCTACCAGGAAAGACACTACCAAGGGTGTGACATCGACCTCCTAAAAAGACACTTCCGTTTACACTGAGAAGACGTGACAACAACAATGACCTGCGAGAAGACATGACAACAACGATGACCTGCTCTACAGGACATGGTTCTCTCTATTGCCCCTTAAGTGTGAGGTGAAACGAGAGGATGCTCTGCACCATCCTGACTGCAATATGGGATATGCAGACTCCAGGATCTTTAATACAGAAGAATGATACCAACAACAGAGACTATGTGAGGAATGGAGGTGTATTGCCACTACAGACTATGACTTGAATTGGACAAACTAGTTTGCCTGGAGCCTAGAGTCAGTCCTGTGCCAGGAAACTTCAGGGGTAGGGTCTCCATGTATTTAGACCATAATTTGTCTTTCCATGTCCCTTATGTTTTGGTGGGCCTATGCAAACAAATGCCACTTTAATATCGTTTTTTACTATGTTCTCTTGACTCCAATCCTTAAGAAAAACAACCCATTAAAACTTTTGAGGTTAACTTAAACTAGTAAGCATGTGCATGGAACTAGATAAATGTACTTTGCCCTCAATGTTTAAAGAGTTACATAAGTCTAATATCTTTAGATTATATGGTGTGCTGCTAAGAAACAATATGTACTACAACTGGGGATTTGAGGGACAAAGTAATTGTATTGTACATGGGTTCAGTTTTGTTTTTCTTAATGTTCTTTGGCTGAAAGTTCAAGGCTGGGATATCATCGATGGAACTACTGAGAATCCTGTTTATGGGTGATTGGGCTTCCACTGTAACTTTACCCTGTCCTCTTTCTTTGCATCTTTGTTGTCATAATTAAAATAATAAAAAAAAATAATTAAAAAAAATAAAGGGTTATTATTGTTAGAAATGCCTAGGACACATTCTACTGCCTCTAAAAGTCTACAAAGAAATTCATTATAGGGTTCTTGTGGTCCTTGGCAGACTTGAGTTATAGGGGTGATAACTTGTCCTTCTTTTGGCAGCGCTCTCGGTCAAAAGGGGGCAGCAGCACAGTCGGAATAGCCATTTTCAGCCACTTAGACCATTTTCCAATACAAAGCATGCAGGTTGAACTTGCTGTTCTCCTTACTGCCTCTTCTATCAGTCAAGATTTGTGTCCCTTAAACCAGTCTATTTCTGCTTTACTGCTGACCTCCTTTAACAGAGACTATCTTTCTTAGCAAACTTCACACCACAGTGGCTCATCCACCCATGGAATTTGGACTTTCAGAGAGGCTGTCCCTAGCAGATGGAAAGTGTTTGGTTGTTGTCAGTACATATATTTTTAGGGTTCACTTCTTCTATCTTCATGTGTTTCCTGGGAACTGATATTTCTGTAAATTCAGAGGGGACTTGCTTTCCTAAATATTCCTGTCCTTACAGGAATTTCTTTATATCCTTAAGTAGGTCTCAGGTACCAGATTCAAAGCTACTTCTTTCCAGTCTCAGATTTGTATGGTCTATTTTTTGCATTGTTAACATCTTTTTTAATAAAGGAATATCCTCACATTCTCGTGAGGCACCACTGAGTGGCCCTTACAAGTATCATAGGAAGGAGGCCCTGGGATGTGGCAGTGATGAGGGACTTGATTTAACTGAGATAAAAAACAGAAAGCCTTGGGCTGGGTCTCCTTCCTCCCCCCATTAGACTTGTAGCAGGGTCCAGATAAGAGCCTGAGTTCATTCTCTGGGAGAGTGGAGGAGAATGGTCCAAATGGACTCTGCAGGTATGACCCAGTCTGTTTCCAAGCAGAATCCTGGGAAAGAGGAAATACTCCTATGTCAACAAGTTTAAGGCCGAGATGCCCTTTTTCATGGGGTAGAATGAAAGTTGAGCACAAAGAACCCAGGTTTCCAACTTTGAGGCTACCCAAGCCGCACATAGTCTTGCGGTTTGTGTCATGTTTTTGGGTTCTGGCTGGGTGAGACACAGTCACCCCAAACCCCCAGGCTGTCACAGAGATTTGCAGTGGCCCTGTGCCCTGCCACCAAACTCTTGCAAGTATTTGTGGCTGATGTGACCTGGCAGGCTTTTGAGCCCTCATTGTCAGGCCTGTAATCCGTGGATGTGTTGATCCCCAGAAGGGACCACCCAGGATTGGACTCCAGATGGAGCAGCAGCATTCGCAGTGATCAGAGGGCTGTGTTTCAGATGCCACCACTACACTAGCTCTGATGATATTCCAAACCATCACCAGGCCCAAACATAGGTGTAGACTGTGCAGGAACTGGCCTCCGATCCCAAAATGGGAGTCACATCCCCACCATAGCTGAATGAGAGAGAGAGAGAGAGAGAGAGAGAGAGAGAGAGAGAGAGAGAGAGAGAGAGAGAGAGAGAGAGAGAGAGAGAGAGAGAGAGAGAGAGAGAGAGAGAGTTTCTGCAAAAGTGCTTGTGGCAGGCACAAGACGAGCAGGGCCTTACAAGTAATGTGAGGCAATTTTCCCATTTTCGACTAGACATGGCTCCAGCCTAGACATTTCCTAGTGGGGCGATATTCAGCCTAGTTACTGGGGAAACCTGGATGACTGACTCTAGCTATGCAGGCATCCTGGAGGAACCCAGTGCTCACCCAACCTCTACAGACTTGATTCTGTGTGCTCAGGAAAAGGGATAAGGTGGCATGACTTGCACCCTGTCCTTCCTGAGCCATGGCATGCTGGCCCTGGTGAGGGGGCACTGGGACAGGATGCCCCTGGTGGCAGCGTGGCAGGTTGCTGCTTGCTGGCTCCAGGACTATAGTGGTGGAAAATTGGGGTTGGGCTCAACCCTCACTCAAGAGAAGAAAGCAATGGAAAGGCCCCTTTGTGCTCAATTACCTCCCAGTTCCAACACCCTTGCACTGCTGCAGAGCCGCCTTGGTAAATTCCCACCTTGCAAACACTGTGAGAGCTCGGCACGCCCCCTTGTGACCGAGAACGTTCGGGACACCCATTTGCCAAGCACTGCAGGATCCTTCCTGGAGCAGAAGCAGGGAAGCTTGGACTTGGTGGCAAAGGTGAGCAGCAGAGGACCCCGACACAACAGAATGTAACCAAAGTGAGTGCTTGTTTGCGGAAGAGCAACTGGACAGTCCTATTTTAGACCACTGTTGAAAAACATATTAATTATCAAGTCTTTGATGGTAGTAGATTAATGGTAAGATAGAGGGATGGAGAGAGGCCTCTCTATGCCTGCAATTCCATCCAGCCGGTTGTCTGGGGGTTCAGGTAGCCACAAGTAAATGATCCACAGGCAGTCAGGGTCCAGGAGACATCAACTTTATGAAGGCCATAGGCACCGTGTGTGGCTCCTAAGCTTTTAAAACCTTTTAAGCCTGCACCCTAAGTAGTCTGCCTGTCTTGTTTTATTTTATTCATTTTACTTATTTCGTTGGGGGGCCACTCCCGAGCAACTTCTGGCTCCATGCTTGGTGGACACACCTCACAGTGTTGGGGGTACCAGGACATGCCACGGTAGAAAAGAACCGAGTCTTCTGCCAGTCCACACCCCAGTACATGCAGCTAGCTCCCTGGATTCCCCTGTTATTAGTTTGCTTTGGGTTGAGCTTTCAGGTCAAACCCAGTGATACTCAAACCTTAATCTTGGCTCTGCACTCGGGAATTACTTCCGGCGCTGCTGGGGGATCATATGGAATGCTGGAGATCGAACCCTGGCTGGCTGCATACAATGCAAGAACCTTCCCCACTTGCTATCTATCACTCCAGCCTCACTATCATTTTTAAATGATCAATGAGAACTTAAAATTTTATGGAAGGGCTCTGTTTGGTTTTGGTTCCTGAATATTTTTTCTTTGATAGGTTTTTGGGTCACATTCCTGGTTTTGCACTCAGAAGTTAATCTTAGAAGGTTCCAGGGACCATATGTGATGCTGGGGAGAGAGGGGATAGAAACTGGGTAGGCTAAGTGCAAGGCAAATGCCTTACCTGCTGGGCTATTACTCCAGCTCTGGATAACTTTTTTTAATTAATATCGTTATTTAAACACTGATTACAAATATGATTTAGTTGGGTTTCAGTTATGTAAAGAACACCCCCTTTGCTAGTGCAACATTCCCATCACCAATGTCCCAGATCTCCCTCCTCCCCACCCCACTCCTGCCTGTGATCTAGACAGGTTTTGTACTTCCCTCATCAGATCACATTGTTAGGATAGTTCTCAATGTAGTTATTTGTCTAACAGCTCTAATCACTCTATGTGCTGAGTTTCATGTCATGAGCTGGACTTTTCAGCTCTCCTGTCATAATCTCTGAGAATTATTGCAAAAATGTCTTTTATATTCCTCAAAAACGATGGATAAGTGAGACCATTCTGTGTTTATCTCTCTCCCTCTGACTTATTTCACTCAGCATAATAGCTTCCATATACATCCATGTATAGGAAAATGTCATGACTTTATCTCTTCTGAGAGCTGCATAATATTCCATTGTATATATGTACCATGTTTCTTTAGCTATTCATCTATTGAGGGGCATCTAGGCTGTTTCCAGAGTCTGGCTATTGTAAACAGCGCTGCAATGAATATAGGTGTGAGGAAGGGAATTTTGTATTGTATTTTCGTGTTCCTAGGGTCTATCCTTAGGAGTGGTATAGCTGGATCCTATGGGAGCTCAACTCTAGCTTTTGGAGGACTCTCCGTATCGCTTTCCATAAAGCTTGGACAAGATGGTATTCCCACCAGCAGTAAATAAGAGTTATTTTTCTCCACATCCCCGTCAGCGCTGCTTGTTGTCATTCATTGTGATGTGTGCCAATCTCTGTGGCATGTGATGGTAACACAGAGTTGTTTTGGTTTTTATCTCCCTGATGATTAGTGAAGTGGAGTATTTTTTCATATGCCTATTTTGGCAATATGTATTTCTTCTTTATCATAGTTTGTTCATTTCTTCTCCCCATTTTTGTTGGGATTAGATTTTTTTTCTTGTAAAGTTCAGTCAGTGTCTTGTATATTTTGGATACTCTGATGGTATTGGGTGAATAGTTTCTCACACTCAGTGGGTGGCTCTTGTAATCTGGGCACTATTTTCACTGAGGTGCAGAAGCTTCTCACATAATATATTCCCATCTTTTTATCTCTGCTTCCACTTGTTTGGAGAGTGCAGTTTCCTCTTTAATGATGCCTTTAGTCTCAATGTCATGGAGGGTTTTACCTACAAGTTGTTCTATATACCTTATGGTTTCAGATCTAATATCAAGATATTTAATCTATTTGAATTTTATCTTCATACACCGTGATAACTGGGGGTCTAAGTTCACATTTTTGCAAGTGGCTAACCAGTTGTGCCAATACCACTTGGGCATCAGATATGCTCTTTACATTCTGGCCATGACCTTGACAGTATTATTCTGTAATATTGTCGCTTCCTTTTTTTCTTTTTCTCTTGTGTTTACACCCAGCAGAGCTCAGGGATTACTCCTGGCTCTGTGCTCAGAAACTGCTCCTGACAGGCACAGGGGGACCTGGAATGCCAGGCTTCAAACCACCATCTATCCTGATCTGCTGCATGCAAGGCAAACACCCTACCACTGTGCTCTCTCTCTGGTCCCTCTAATATTGTCACTTTTGTAGAATTCTAATTAATGCAGTAAAGTAGTAGAAAAGCCTTTGATCGTTCTTACTATTTGAGTTCTCGTAGGTGCCGGATAGCTGAATGAAAGAACTCCGTGTCAGTTTTGTACATCAACATTCTGGAATCTCAGGTGATTGCTACACTTTTGGACCAGATTCTCTTTTGTACCAGAAATTGTCCTTGTTGTAAATGCCTACGCCTAAGATGCAAAGAGCAGATGGAAAAAACAAATTCCCCTCCTCAACTCCTCTCAGCCCCAAATATTGCCTCATAATCTATGATTATCCTACTAAAATATTTTAGTTAAATTTATTTTAATACATTTAGTATTTATTTTAATAAATTAATATTTTAGTTAAATAGTATTTTATTAAGTATACTAAATATTTTTAGTAGTTTTATATCAGAAGAAACAAGCAGGTGACCTCAGGATGTCCTACAGACACTTTTTATTGTTTTGGAAGCCTATTTTAATGGCTTTTCAATTGGAGCATCTGCAGGGGACTCAAAGCATAGCCATGTCTGAGAGATGAAATCTCCAGAGCATTTGACTTCTCAAAGAAAAATACTGAGCAACTTTCTAAAAGAAGGAACAATTTTCAGCTGGGAAGAAGGTTCCGTGGGCTGGAGCATAAACTTTGCATGTACTTTGATCCCTGGGTTTGATCTTTGTCTCCATGTGGTTCTCCAGCATCCTTGAGAATGGCACAATCTCCAAGAACTTTGACTATAATCTCCCAAAGCATAAACAAAAAATCAGCAAAAAGAATAAAAAAATTCTCTTTTATGGTTTTTGGGTCACAGCCAGCAGATGGAGATGGAGATGTAGCAAATGTTCTACATGCTATTCTATTGTTCTGGGTCCTCCATAATGTTCTTTGAGATATGAATCTTACTTCCTCTTCTGGAGGTAAGACTTTTACTCACAAAAATTCCAGAGAAGGGCTGGAGTGATAGGACACGGCATTGGGAGGACATTTGCCACGCATATGACTGATGCAGATCTGATCCCTGGCATCTCATGTGGTATCCCCAGCCCAGCAGGTGAGATTCCTGAGTGCAGAGTCAAGAGTCAGCCCTGAACACCACTGGGTGTGGGCCCAATAAAATCTAAAGTTCTAAAGAAAACAAACACTTTAAATAGCACCTTTCATTTAAGAAAAGAAACCTTTTCCTAGACCTTTAAATTAGGCAGTAGAATCATGACTCCAGCTTGTCAAGATACTAAGTCTCACTTCCAAATCACTGACATTGGGGCCAAAGCCATAGCCCAGCAGGTAGGGCATTTGCAAGTTTAATCCCCTGCCTCCAATATGGTACCTCGAGCCCCACCAGGAGTGATCCATGAGTGCGGAGCCAGGAGTCAGCCCCCAGTATTACCGAATGTGACCCAGAAACAAAATACAAATAAAAAGGGTGTCTAGACAGAGAGTCCAGGAGGGAAGCCACTTGCCTTGCAAGCAACTGACTGGTTCAATCCCCAGTAGGTCATTCTGGAAAACAGAGATAGGAAGGACCAATCAAGAACAGTTTCTGTGTAACCAAATTCCTATGTTCTATATCCAGGGGAAATGAAAGAACATATACCTGGGACTGAGGGTGGCCATTGGGAGAACTTCTGCCTCACATTTGTGAGGTCCACAGTTGGATCCCTGCATCATACTACATTCCAAATACAGTCTTCCTACAGCAGCAATCATATGGCGCCTTCTGCTAGTTGCAATAGGATCTTGTATCATAAATCGCATTACAACTTTCATCTGCACTCAGGTGGGGGGGTTTAAATTAATGGTACTAAGACAATAATATCAAGAAGTGCCCACAAGTCTCAAACAGTGCCCCGAGGAACCCTGAGTAACCACTTGCTGCTCCATGAACCAGGTCCCCGGTTTTTTTTTTTCTTTCCTTTTTTAGGTGAGCCTTTGCCCCTCCCAGCAGGAAGTAGTTAAGGAATAATGACCATCAACATTCCTGGTTTATAAAAGCAGTGTTTACTAAGGTGCTAATTTTAGGATTAGAATTATGTACTAGAAAAAGTGGGAAATGAAAGAAGTGAAAAACATACTTTTAATGAAAGATTTAAAATATGCACCGGCCAGCTGGAAATCGGGTTTTCTGGACCCTGCACAATCTTCTTAATGAGCACTGGAGGCAAGTGAGCCGATACCACATGTGCAATCCGAGAAAGCCATGCATGTACCACCCAGGCCATCCCAGCAACAACTCGTCACAAGAGAAAGGGGGAAAGAGAGAGGGTGAAATGAATGCTTAGACTAGTAACTCCAGCAGCACTCAGGGGTTACTCCTGACTCTGTGCTCAGGAATCATTCCTGGCAGGCTTGAAGGACAATATGGAAATCTGGGGATAGAACCTAGGTCAGCAGCATGCCAGGCAAACAAACACCCACCCTGTTGTACTATTTCTCTGGCTTTAGAATTCTTAGATTTTTTAAGCATATAATGGTTGTAATTTTTATTCTAAATTTATACAACAATGTAACTTCTAAATACATAATTATTTTGAAGTTCACAGATATTAATGTAGTTTACACTGCTGTTTTAATGGGCTGATAACATTTTTAAAGTTCGGTTCTAAGAAAATGTGCTACCTTTGTTGTCTTCAAAGCAATTCTTGAAAAAGAAATTTACACACAATTGAGGACATTTATTTAAAAACAAAAAGAAAACAAAAACAAACAAAAGGCAAACAAAACAAAAACAAACAAAAAAGAACTCAAAAAACCAAAACCAATAAACTCTCACAACTCTTCAACATCAACATCTTCATTCATTACTGAAAGACAAAAGAGAAGTGTCAATTTAATGGTACAGCTGAGACTGTACTCAGCCCACCCCAGAAATATGTAAGGGAATATTCTTTGGGTATATTTGGTTAAAAAAAAGTAAATAACTCTGAAAACCGGCAAGCCTTTGCAAAAGCCGGCTCCCTGTGTGTGACACCAGGCAGGGAAAATCCACGAAAGTACACCGGCCCAGTGGGGCTCAACTGTGAAAAACTGTGAGTGTGATCTGTATATGTCTGTCTACTGTCCTCTTGCGTAAAACTCTTGCGAGTGGGGCAGAAAGAGGCTCCAGCAGAGCACGGCTGCGTAGCGAAGCGGAGCGGCTGTGCACTCTTTCTAAGGAAAGACCACCATTGCAACAAGAAGGAAAAATCACACTAAGAACGGCGCTATATCACAGAAGCAAACATTTCTCTCCGGACTGTCTTCTCTGTTGCATGCTCGGGCCTAAGATTTGACCCAGTGTGAGGCTTCATCCATGGAGGACTCCCCTCCCTTAGAGGCAAGTCAGCCCATCCAGAAAGGGAGGAGCCAGAGGTGTGTGCTGCCTGCATCATATAGACAATGAATACCACCACAACACGTAGAAAAACCCACAATACAAGTGTGACAATGGGGAAACAACACAGGCCAGCATCAGACATAGAGAATGAAGATGACAATTCTGAGGACCAGATAATGACCAACCTCTCAGATAAGGACTATAGACTAGCAATATTGAAGATGCTCAAAGAACTCCAAGAAACCATGGATCGAGTTGAACAGAACACTAATAAGAACCAAGAAAATATGAAGACAGAAATCACAAAACTCCAAACTGAAATAACATGTCAACTAACAGGACTGAAAAAGTCAGTAAACGAATTGAATGACAAAATGGATAAGCTCTGGGACAGGGTATCAGAAGCTGAGAATAGACTTGGTGCTGTGGAAGATGAGATACATAACAATTCCATACAGCAGGAGAGATTGGACAAAAAACTTAAAGCAAATGAGCAGACAATGGAAAAATTAGTCAAAGAATGAGAACAGATGAAAATAGAAGTCTATGATAAGATCAACAGAAACAACTTAAGAATCATTGGAGTCCCAGAGACCCAGGAAGAAAATTTCCAGGAAGAATCAACGGTCAAGAACATCATTAAAGAGAAACTTCCAGAGCTAAAGAATATATGAGATCAAATCCTGCATGCCCGAAGAGTACCAACCAAAAGAGACCCCAGAAAAACCACCCCAAGACACATCCTAGTCACAATGACAAATCCCACAGATAGAGACAAAATTCTGAAAACAGCAAGACCAAAAGGGGAAATCACGTTCAAGCAAGCTTCCCTGAGATTTACAGCAGACCTGTCACCAGAAACACTCAATGCCAGAAAGCAGTGGTGGGATATTGTGACAATACATGGTTTCACAGACAAAAGGCAGCTCAGAAACTTTACAGACACAAAACCAGTCTTAAGAGAAAAACTGAAAGACCTAATTTAAGACAAGACTAACCAAAAGACACACCAAATTTCGATATAAAGATGGCATTAAATCCCAGGACAATTCTTTCTCTCAACGTCAATGGACTAAATGCACCAGTCAAGAGACACAGAGTGGCTAAATTGATCAAAAAACTCAATCCAACCTTCTGCTGCCTACAAGAAACGCACCTGAATAGTCAGAACAAACATAGACTCAAAATAAAAGGCTGGAGAAAAATTATCCAAGCAAACAACACCCATAAAAAAGCTGGAGTGGCCATACTAATATCAGATAATGCAAACTTTATACTCAGGAAGGTTGTAAGGGACAAAGATGGACATTTTATATTAATCAAGGGGTATGTAGAGCAGGAAGAAATAACTCTCCTAAACATATATGCACCGAATGAGGGGCCAACACAATATTTAATACAACTGTTGACAAATCTGAAAAATAATATCAATAACAACACTATAATTGTGGGGGACCTCAACACGACTTTGTCAACACTGGATAGGTCAACCAGACTGAAACATAACAAGAATATACTAGACCTGAGGAGAGAAATGGAAGAAAGAGGCCTAGTGGATATATATAGGACACTCCATCCCCAGAAACCTGGATACACATTCTTCTCCAATGTACATGGGACATTCTCCAGGATAGACTACATGCTGGCACATAAAACATACCTCCATAAGATCAAGAGGATAGAAATTTTGCAGACTACCTTCGCTGACCACAAGGCTCTGAAATTATTTGTGAATTCCAAAGGGACTCAGAAGAAAAACCTTAACACCTGGAAGTTAAACAGCCTCATACTCAATAACCAGTGGATCCGAGATGAAATCAAGGAGGAAATCAAAAGTTTCCTGGAAACAAATGACAATAAAGACACAAACTATCAGAACTTATGGGACACAGCCAAAGCAGTACTGAGAGGAAAATTTATAGCTTTCAAGCACACATCAGGAAAGAAGAAGGAGCTTACCCCGAGTAGCTTAATGACACAGCTAATAAAACTAGAAAGTGCTCAACAAAAGGTCCCAAAAATTGGAAGACAGAAGGAAATAACAAAGCTGAGAGCAGAAATCAATAAGTGGAAACCAAAAAAACAATCCGAAAGATCAACGAAAGCAGAAGTTGGTTCTTTGAAAAAATAAACAAGATTGATAGACCACTGGCAAACCTAACAAAGAAAGAGAGAGAGAGAAACTTGATAACTCGTATTAGGAATGAAAAAGGAGAGATCACTACTGATATGACAAAGATTCAAAGGGTAATCAGAAACTACTTTGAGAAACTCTATGCCACTAAAAATGAGAACCTGGAAGAAATGGATAAATTCTTGGACTCTTATAATCTTCCACGGTTGAAGGAAGAGAATGTAGCATATCTAAACATCCCCATCACCATTGATGAAATTAAAAAGGTAATCAAATGTCTGCTGAAAAACAAAAGCCCAGGTCCAGATGGATTCAGTAATGAATTCTTTCAAACTTTCCAAGAGGAACTACTACCAATCCTGGCAAGACTCTTTCATGAAATTGAACAAACAGAAACAATTCCAAATAGCTTTATGAAGCCAACATCACCTTGATACCTAAACCAGACAGAGATGCTACAAAAAAGAAAATTACAGACCAATATCGCTGATGAATGCAGATGCAAAGATCCTCAAGAAAATCCTGGCAAATAGGATTCAATGCCTCGTTAAGAAGATCATCCACTTCGATCAAGTAGGTTTCATCCCAGGAAAGCAAGGATGGTTTAACATCCGTAAATCTATCAACATCATACACAACATCAATAACAGGAAAAATAAAAACCACATGATCATATCAATTGATGCAGAGAAAGCTTTTGATAAGGTCCAACACCCATTCTTGATCAAAACTCTCAGCAAGATAGGAATGGAAGGAACCTTTCTCAATATAGTTAAGGCCATCTACCACAAGCCAGTGGCAAATATTATCCTCAATGGAGAAAAACAAAAACCCTTCCCTCTAAATTCTGGCACAAGACAAGGCTGTCCTCTCTCACCACTCCTATTCAACATAGCACTGGAAGTACTCGCTATAACGATTAGGCAAGAAAAAGATATCAAGGGAATCCAGATAGGAAAGGAAGAAGTCAAGCTCTCAGTGTTTGCAGATGACATGATACTCTACTTAGAAAACCCCAAAGACTCTACCAAAAAGCTTCTAGAAACAATAGACTCATATAGCAAGATGGCAGGCTACAAAATTAACACACAAAAATCAATGGCCTTTCTATACACCAATAGTAATAAGGAAGAAATGGACATGAAGAAAACAACCCCATTCACAATAGTGCCACACAAACTCAAATATCTTGGGATCAACTTGACTAAAAATGTGAAGGACCTATACAAAGAAAACTATAAAACTCTGCTCCAAGAAATAAGAGAGGACACGCGGAAATGAAAACGCATACCCTGCTCATGGATTGGCAGAATTAACATAATCAAAATCGCAATACTCCCCAAGGCATTATACAGCTTTAATGCTTTCCCTCTAAAGATACCCATGACATTCTTCAAAGAAGTGGATCAGGCACTTTTGAAATTCATTTAGAACAATAAACACCCTCGAATAGCTAAAGCAATCATTGGGAAAAGAATATGGGAGGAATTACTTTCCCCAACTTTAAACTTTACTACAAAGCAATAGTTATCAAAACAGCATGGTATTGGAATAAGGACAGACCCTCAGATCAGTGGAATAGGCTTGAATACTCAGAAAATATTCCCCAGACATATAATCACCTAATTTTTGATAAAGGAGCAGGAAACCCTAAATGGAGCAGGGAAAGCCTCTTCAATAAGTGGTGTTGACACAATTGGATAGCCACTTGCAAAAAATTGAACTTAGACACCCTGCTAACATCATGTATGAATGTAAAATCTAAATGCATTAAAGACCTCGATATCAGCCCCAAAACCATAAGATATATAGAACAGCACATAGGCAAGACACTCCAGGACATTACAGGCATCTACAAGGAGGAAACTGAACTCTCCAAGCAAGTGAAAGCAGAGATTAACAGATGGGAATATATTAAGCTGAGAAGCTTCTGCACCTCAAAGGAAATAGTGCCCAGGATACAAGAGCCACCCACTGAGTGGGAGAAACTATTCACCCAATACCCATCAGATAAGGGGCTAATCTCCAAAATATACAAGGCACTGACAGAACTTTACAAGAAAAAAACTTCTAACCCCATGAAAAAATGGGGAGAAAAAATGAGCAGACACTTTGACAAAGAAGAAATACACATGGCCAAAAGACACATGAAAAAGTGCTCCACATCACTAATCATCAGGGAGATGCAAATCAAAACAATGATGAGATACCACCTCTCACCACAGAGAATGGCACACATCACAAAGAATGAGAATAAACAATGTTGGCGGGGATGTGGAGAGAAAGGAACTCTTATCCACTACTGGTGGGAATGCCGTCTAATTAAACCTTTATGGAAAGCGATATGGAGATTCCTCCAAAAACTGGAAATCGAGCTCCCATACGATCCAGCTATACCACTCCTAGGAATATACCGTAGGAACACAAAAATACAATACAAAAACCCCTTCCTTACACCTATATTCATTGCAGCACTATTTACCATAGCAAGACTCTGGAAACAACCAAGATGCCCTTCAACAGACGAATGGCTAAAGAAACTGTGATACATATACACAATGGAATATTATGCAGCTGTCAGGAGAGATGAAGTCATGAAATTTTCCTATACATGGATGTACACGGAATCTATTATGCTGAGTGAAATAAGTCAGAGAGAGAGAGAGAGAGAAAAACGGAGAATGGTCGCACTCATCTATGGGTTTTAAGAAAAATGAAAGACATTCTTGCAATAATAATTTTCAGACACAAAAGAGAAAAGAGCCGGAATTCCAGCTCACCACAGGAAGCTCACCAAAAAGAGTGATGAGTTTAGTTAGAGAAATAACTACATTTTGAACTGTCGTAATAATGAGAATGTCTGAGGGAAATGGAGAGCCTGTTTAGAGTACAGGTGGGGGTCGGGTGGGGAGGAGGGAGATTTGGGACATTGGTGATGGGAATGTTGCACTGGTGATGGGTGGTGTTCTTTACATGACTGAAACCCAAACACAATCATGTATGTAATCAAGGTGTTTAAATAAAAAAAAAGTTATTAGGGTGAAGAAGAGAGTGGTACTCAATTCTTCCACCAAAAGCATTGTATTTCTTATCTATACAACACCTCTTAAAACTTTTAAGCAAGTCCTAAAAACTCTTAATGCCATGGCTAAAGAATCTGTGGTACATATACACAATGGAATATTATGCAGTTGTCAGGAGAGATGAAGTCATGAAATTTCTTATACATGGATGTACATGGAATCTATTAGGCTTAGTTAAATAAGTCAGAAAGAGAGAAAAAGAAGCAGAATGGTCTCACTCATCTATGGGTTTTAAGAAAAATGAAAGATATTCTTGCAATAATAATTTTCTGGCACAAAAGAGAAAAAAGCTGGAAGTTACAGCTCACCTCATGAAGCTCACCGCAAACAGGGATGAGTTTAGAGAAATAACTACGTTTTAAATTGTCCTAATAATGAGAATGTACAAGGGAAATAGAAAGCCTGTCTACAGTACAGGTGGGGGTTGGGTGGGGAGGAAGGAGATTTGGGATGTTAGTGATGGGAATGCTACACTGGTGATGGGTGGTGTTCTTTACATGACTGAAACCCAAACACAATCATGTATGTAATAAAATTGATTAAATAAAAAAAACTCTTAAAGCTTAGGTAATCTGAGAATTTTTATTCTGAAAGAAACAAAGCAATCTATTTTTTTTTAAAACTGTGCCTATGCAAGGGGGTGGAAGAGACAAAAAACACTAAATAATCCTTTTTATTTTTATTATTTTTTATCTAGTTTTTGTAGATTTCTTTGTTTTGGGGTAGATATTGAAGGAGTTGTCCATTTTTTAAATTATATATTTAATTTTTCTTTCTTCTTTTCTCTTCTTCCTCTTTGCGCCTTGTCATATTTCCTATCTCAAGACCATGGCAACTATGTGGTGCATATTTTTAGTGCTGCAGTGCTCCGTGGATATCTTATTTGATTCCTCTTTTTGAACTGTTGTGGTGTCTCACCTTCTTTTTCCCATCGTCCCTCAAACCAAGGATGAGAGCCTCTAGAATGACTCTGCTCATAGTCGGTGTAGTCAATTTTTACCCCATTATATTACCTTTCTCTTCCTCAAACAAAACCACATAACTTGAACCTTCTAGTGCCGCCTCCCAATTGGAGGGGGCAGTAATGGTGCCACCAAGACCAAACAGTTATAAGAGCACTAAGCAATAAAATAGACAAAGAAGGGACCACGCATTCTAGCAGCCCCTGGGAGGGAGGAGAGTGGAGGATATGGGAGGGAGGATGGGAGTGGGTGTGGGAGGACAATTCGGTGGTGGGAATCCCCCTGATTCAATGTAAATATGAACCTGGAATATTACTGTGAACGATATGTAAGCCACTATATGGTTAAAAAAGGTCGCAAAAAATAAGAGGTGAATCAACAATTGTTTGAGGCTCTTTTCCACTGACACACATCCCTATAGTCCAGTGAGGCTGGACATGGTGTTTCTTACTTCATTCAGCTACAACTGTCAAAGTGGAGAACAGCTCACTGTCTCTAAGTATAAGAGCATAAGTAAAAGAGCATTGATTCACTATATAAAGGAAGTTTTAATTCATTGAACAACTGTAATTAACTAAGTTATAAGGGAGAAGAAGAGACAAATACTCAATTCTTCCATCAAAAGCATTGTATTTCTTATCTACACAACACCTCTTAAAAATCTGCAATTCTTAATGCTCAAAAAATCTGAGAATTTTTACTCTAAAAGAAAGAAAGCAATCTATTTTTTTAAACATGACGATTTAAAAGGTGAACTTCCCTCTTCGCACTGAAAAGTTTCCACTGGATTAGAACAGCAGGTCTTCAAAGAATCTGAAAAATAAGTTAAAGAATGAGCTCTCCCATTGTAACCAATGGCAACTTGAAAGACACAGAAAACCACACGTCACTAAGGTACACTTGAAAATGTAATGAATTTATGCATTACTAATGCCAGTTGCAATTAATTTTCATCATCTCAGTTTTTCTCAGTGATCTCTGTCTCTGTAGATAATGTATTCTACCCCTTATGACAAAAAAATGATAGTATGGTAACAATATCCAGAGGCAACATAGATGAGTGCCAGAGGACTGGTAAATAGCTGAAGAGAGCAGGTAGAGCAGAGAAGGGACCATTATGACAATGATACTTATAAATGATATATTTTGGACAAGAATTGGGTGCTGAAAGGAGATACCTCTAATCACTACATATCTCAACATAGAATGCACCCTCTCCACTCCCTTTGTAACTCCACAAGTTTTAGAAGTGAGTGAATTCACAGTACATACGATTATCCTTGGTAAACTGTTTCTGTTTTACTTTGGTCAACATGCAAATATATATATATATGTATATATATACATATATATATATATATCGAAAGGAAAAGACTAAGAGAAAAAATTATGAGAACCTAAACCTAAAGTCAAGTGACACACTGCTAAGGGTACCTGAATGGTATCTTTTGGTTCACTGTCTTCTTTGGTAAAATTTGGTGATAAGACTGAAGGAAAAGAGCACATGTTATTCCACAGGTGCAGCTTAACTTTAAGAAAACAAGACTGTCTAGGGACTTGCTTATAGATGTAATTGGTAAAAATCAAGTAAAGGCTTTCCATGCTGATCTTTTTTTTAAATATTTAAACAAAGGGATCAGAAATCAATGGCCTTTTTAAACACCAATAATGATAGAGATGAAATGGACATTAAGAAAACAGCATTAAGGAACTTTCAGAAAGATTAAGAAAACAACCGCATTCACATTAGTGTCACACAAACACAAGCACCTTGGATTCAACTTGACGTACCGTCATCTAATTTTTGATAAAGGAGCAACGAACCCTAAATGGAACATGTAAGGCCTCTTCAATAAGTGCTGTTGGTGCAACTGGTTAGGCAACATAACAAAAATTAGCTTTTTTTGTAAAAAAGCAAACTTCCACCTCCAGCTAGCACCATGTACAAAGGTACAATCCAAATGAATAAAGAACAAGATATCAGACCTGAAACCATGAAGTATATAGAGCATGTAGGTGAAATACTCCATGATATAGAGACTAAAGGCGTCTTTAAGGAGGAAAGAGCACTCTCCAAACAAGTGAAAGAAGAAATAAACAAATAGGACTATATTACTCTGAGAAGCATCTGCACCTCCAAGGAAATCGTGCCCAGAATACAAGAGTTCCCCCCCCCCCCAGGAGTGGAAGAAACTATTCACCCAGTACCCATCAGATACGGGGTTTATTCAAAACATATGAGGCACTGACAGGACTTTACAAGAAAAAATCATCTAACACCATCAAAAAAATGGGGAGAGAAGATGAACACTTTGACAAAATAAAAATATAAATGGCTAAACGGCACATAAAAAAATGCTCTACATAGCTATTCATCAGGGAGATGCAACTAAAAACAACTGTGAGGTACTATCTCACACCGCAGTGATTATCCCACATCACAAAGAATGAGAATATGCAGTGCTGGCGGGGATGTGGAGAGAAAGATCTCTTATTTACTTCTGGTGGGAATATCATCTAGTCCATCCTTTATTGAAAGCTATATGGAGAGTCCTCTGAAAGCTGGAAGTTGAGCTTCCATACGACCCAGCTATACCACTCCTAGGAATAGACCCTAGGAATACAAAAATACAATACAAAAATTCCTTCCTCACACCTATATTCATTGCATGGCTGTTTACAATAGCCAGACTCTTGAAACAGCCTAGATGCCCCTCAATAGATGAATGTCTAAAGAAACTGGTATATACATAGAATGGAATATAATGCAGCCGTCAGAAGATATGAAGTCATGAAAGTTTCGTATATGGATGTATATGGAATCTATTATACAGAGTGAAAAATGTCAAAGGGACAGAGATAAACACAGAATGTTCTCGCTCATCTAAGTTTTTAAGGAAAATAAAAGACCTTTGTGTAATAATTCTCAGAGATAAAATACAGGTAGACTGGAAGGCCCAGTTCATGACAAGAAGCTCACAACAGAGTGTGATGGGTGCATTCACAGAAATAATTCCACTGAGAAACATCAAAACAAAATGCGACTAAATTTGAAATTAGAAAGCCTGTTTAGAGTACAGGCCGGTGTGGGTTGGGGAGGAGGAATACTGGGTCATAGGTGATGGGAATGTTGTACTGGTGAAAGTTTTTTAAAATAAAAAATAAAAGAACTTATAATTTGTAGAGTCACTCCAAGTACATACCATTGTTTAATATATTTTCTTTTCCAGCTTAAAAAGAAAAAGAATCTTGGTATAAGTTTAGTTTTTCAAATAGATTCTATTTAGTCTTAGATAGTAAATTATGCTTGAAGCCTTGTAAGTTAGTAAGGGGTTAAGGCTCTTGCTAAAAAAAAAAAAAAAAAAAAAAAAAGAAAGAAAGAAAAAGAAAATAGTATGACATTCAGACACCCCCCCCCCCATGTTTCCTATACCTTCAGATGTTTTTGTGTCAATAGAAGGCCAGATGGAAAAATATGGTCGAACATAGGTTGCAAAAAATAAGAGGTGAATCAACAATAGTTTGAGGCTCTTTTCCACTGACACACATCCCTATAGTCCAGTGGGGTTGGACATGGTGTTTCTTACTTCATTCAGCTACAACTGTCAAAGTGGAGAACAGCATCTAGCTCACTGTCTCTAAGTATTTGGGTCTCAGTACAAGAGCATTGATTCACTTTATAAAGGAAGTTTTAATTCATTGAACAACTGTAATTAACGAAGTTATAAGGGTGAAGAAGAGAGAGATACTCAATTCTTCCACCCAAAGCATTGTATTTCTTATCTACACAACACCTCTTAAAACTCTTAAGCAAGTCTTAAAATCTCTTAATGCTCAGGAATCTGAGAATTTTTTTCTAATAGAAACAAAGCAATCTATTCTTTTAAACATGACGATTTAAAAGGAGAACTTACCTCATCGATCTGAAAGGGTTCCACTGGAGTAGTCAAGCAGGTCTTCAAAGAGTCTGAAAAGTAAGGTAAAGGAGGAGGTCTCCCATTGTAACCAATGTCAACTTGAAAGACACAGAAAACCACACGGCACTAAGGTACAATTCAAAATTTAATGAATTAATGCATTACTAATCCCAGTTGCATTTAATTGGTATCATTTGGTTCTCTCTCTTCTTCGTTGAAATTTGGTGATTAGACCCTAGAAAAAGAGCACATGTTAGTCCACTTTTGCAACGTAACTTTATGTAAATAAGACTCTTGTCCAGGGATTTGCTTATAGATGTGATTAATGAAAATCAAGTAGAACCGCTCTATTTGGATCTTTTTTAATATGAAAACAATGGGGAACAAATAGCAATGGCCTTTTTCTACATCAAAAACGATAGGAATGAAATGGTATTAAGAAAACAACATTAAGAAACTTTAAGAAAGATTAAGAAAACTACCCCATTCACATTAGTGTCACACAAACTAAAATACTTTGGAGACAAGATGACGTACAGTCACCTAATTTTTGATAAAGGAGCAAGAAATTTTCAAAGGAATAGGGAAGGCCTCTTCAGTAATTGGTGTCAGCAGAACTGGTTAGCCACTTGTATATAAGCAAACTTAGACTCCAGCTAACACCACGTACAAAGGTAAAACTCCAAATAAAATAAAGACCTAGATATCAGACTTGAAACCATATAGTATATAGAACAATATGTAGGTGAAATGCTCCATACATTGAGTCTCCATGCATCTTTTAGGAGGAAACAGCATTCTCCAAACTAGTGAAAGCATAAATAAATTGATGCATTTATGTTAAGCTGAGAAACTTTGGCACCTCAAAGAAAATCATGCCCAGATAATAAGAGCCACCCACGGAATGGGAGAAATTATTCACCCAAAACTCTTCAGATAGGGGGCTAGTATTTAAATTTACAAGGCACTGACAGAACTTTACTTGTAAAAAAATCATCTAACCCCATCAAATGATGGGGAGAAAAAATTGAACTGACACTTTGACAAAAAAGAAAAGAAGTACAAGTGGCTAAAAGCACATAAAAAAATGTTCCATGTCACTAATCATCCATCTCAACATAAGAATGCACCCTCTCCACTTCCTTTGAAACTCCACAAGTTTTTTAAGTGAGTTAATTGACAGTACATACCATCATGTTTGGGATATTGCTCCTATTTTATTGTGATCTACATGCAAAAAGAAATATAGAAAGAAAAAAATTAAGAGAAAAAATTACGAGAACCTTACTCTAAATCTAAAGTCAATCTACAAACTGCTAAGCAAACCTGTATTGCTTCAGATGTGGCATTTCCTGTTTTGATTGTTTTCTTTGATTCATTCTCTTCTTCTGTAAAATTTGGTGCTAAGATCAAAGGAAAAGAGCATATGTTAGTCCACTGATCTTTGACCTAGATTAAAACTCTCTAAGTGGAGAAATATACATCTACCACAATATATACAAATATTTATATGTAGATAGAAAACTATGACTTTTTGAATCATACAAAGAAAGCGACATTACAACTGTCTACTTGAAAAGGGGATGCTTACTGTATGACTTCACCAAGGTCATTGTGCTTATAGTCCAAAGAAAAAGGCACTAACTCATTCACATTTGGTTCTAAAGGAAACAAGGCTTTCTTTTTAACTTTACAAAGAACAAGGGAAGCTTACCTTTGTTTTAATTAAATTTTTTCTCCAAGTAACATGTTTTTCATTTTTGGTATTCTCTGAGAAAAGAGAAATTAGAACTCATCAAGAGCTGCTTGATGTTACTTGTTGAACTTCACTTGCCAAAACATTCACAAATAAAGTTGGAATAGAAAGAATCCTCAAATTCAAGCGAAACAATATGTGACTAGAGACTAATGATCAAAGTCCTATCAGTGTACTTTTTTTTTTGTCTTTTTTTTGGGGGCCCACTCTCAGTAACACTCAGGGTTACTCCTGACTCTGGGCTCAGAAATTACTCCTGGCAGGGTCAGAGAACCTTATGAGATGCTGGTGATCAAACCAGGGTCAGTCCCGGTAGGCACCTGCAAGGCAAACACCCTAACGATGTGCTAGCTCTCCAGCCACATAAACATATATATTTTTTTTGGGGGGGGGTCACACTGGGCGGTGCTCAGGGGTTACTCCTGGCTGTCTGATCAGAAATAGCTCCTGGCAGGCACGGGGGACCATATGGTACACCGGGATTCGAACCAACCACCTTTGGTCCTGGATCAGCTGCATGCAAGGCAAACGCCACTGTGCTATCTCTCCAAGCCCACATAAACATATTTCTAAGGGTTCTGTTCCCTAACCAAATTTTGCTTGTTAGACACATTCAAACCTATTCGAATGTTTTTGAAGTTGAGGTTATTATGTGATCCCCGATTTTCACTGCTTTGATTAGTCATAAATTAGAAAAAGTACATAATACATAATACTATCTAATATGCCTAAGTGTTACCTAGCCTAGGTAATCTAACCCTCAATCCCTTGCCTACAAAGCTAATAATATACATTTCTTTTGAGAAAGGTAACAGATATAATTTTCAATAGGATATCAAGATATTCTTCACATCCCCTGGACTGTTCCTACTAGCAAGTTGAAATTCTTGAGTTGGTAGATGAGGCCATCAGAAAGGCCTATCATTATGACATTAAATTTCTTCCACAGAAAAGTAGAGAATTAAATACACTTACTTCCTTTTAGGCATGACTTTATTTTGGGCTAGAAAAAAACAGTATAAAGAGCAGAGAATATTCTGCCCTGAACCTGTTGTTTCATAAGAACTATAAATTCAGGCAATTTTGAATGTCATAATCAACCATTGGTGAACATCTTGGAATTGTCTGATCTTTTTGGAAGAATTCCAGGCCAATAAAATTGAGGGGTTGATGACAATATTCTTAAAGGGATAAAATTATTTTAGTAGGAGTAACAAATAAATAAATAAATATAAATAAATAGTTTGAGCAAAATGGATTTAACAGATTTTTAAGGCCTCTCTTCCATGCTCCAAGAAAAAGCATGTTCCCATCATTCATTTACACTATATTATTTTCTTTGTATCATGCATTCCACATCAAAGGACTGAAACCAAAACATTTGTAAATGGACAAACTGTTAAGCATACTTTTACCGATGTTGTTGTTTCACTTTCATCTTTCACGGGAGGGCCTGAAGGAGGAGAGCATATGTCAGTCCATCGGGGCAGCTTAAATTAAAAAAAATCTAAACTACTAGACTGTACAAGGAACTTGATTATGGATGTGATCAGTGAAAATCAGATGAAAGCTTTCCATGCTTATCTTTTCTTGGTAGGAAAGCAAACAGGGGCAGAAAGAAAACAATAAAATCATTATTAACTACTTAATAGCAACCCAAAACAAAACATATTAATGGTGCTCATTCTTGGCACTTGTTGTGACAACACCAAGATATATTTACTGAAAATAACTGATCTTAGTTCTGTGAGAGCTGTAACTTGTAACTCAGCTGTTAATAAAGGGAGTTTCTAGGTCTTTCTTTGATACCTCCCCACCCTCTGCTTCTTGGGTGACTTCACATTAATAATAAGTAAAGTTTAGGCAGCAGTGTTGAAGGGTAGTTTGGACATCATGGACCTGCATGTAATTCTGGCAATACAATCAACCTTTCAAATCATGTTATGGTTCCTATAGGTTTTGTAGTCAGATCTATTGTTAGGGTATTGCATGCTATTCAGTATCTATAATGATCAGCATGGGATTAGTCTTGATGTCTGATTTCACTTTAACATAGACTACTCAGAAGACTGAGGATACAAACACTGGTCTAAAAGACCTCGAGAAGCAACAACAAATAAAATAAAACTAAGAAAGAAGGAAATCGTGAAAGCTAGAGAAAAAATAAAAGATGTAAAATTCAAGACAGAGCCAATGAAACCAAAAATTCTTTCTTTGAAAGAATGAACATGGGACACACACCTTTAGCTAGACTGTTCTGGGAAAAAGAAAATAACCAGGGCCTGGAGAGATAGCACAACGACGTTTGCCTTAAAGCAGCCAATCCATGACCAAAGGTGGTTGGTTCGAATCCCGGTGTCCCCGTGCCTGCCAAGAGATGTTTCTGAGCAGACAGCCAGGAGTAACCCCTGAGCACTGCCGCGTGTGCCCCCCCCCAAAAAAAAAGAAATAGAAAATAACCAAGCAAAATGGACTCATTGATAAAAGGGCAGATATTACATCCGAAATTCAAGCTATCATGAGAAACGACTGTGAAGCACATTAAACCTTTAAGCTGGAGAATCTACAGGAAATGAATTTTTTTTCTTGGAGTCATGCCATCAAAAAGTGAGCAAGAAAACAAGAATAGACCAATCAACAGTGAAGAATCAAAAATCATGAAGAAGCATGTAACCCTGGTCCTGTTGTTTCACTGGTGAGCTCTACAAGCTCTTTTTCACAGACATCATAACAGGTTCTCTTAGAAACTTTTCAAATATATAGAAGAATAGATAACTTTCTTACTTGCTTCTATGAAGTCACTATTACAGCATTGTCACTACTATCTGCCGAAACAGAGATATTGAAAGAAAACATTTCAGATGATCTTTCCTGATGATTACATTGACACAAAGATTCTCAGCATTGATTGGAGTGATGGAGCAGCAGCTGGGGCACTTGCTTTACATGACCAACCAGGTTTGATCTCTGGCAACACATGTGGTCCACTGAGCCCTAACAAAGAACTAGGGTCCAGACCACTGGCCCTCTGGCCATAAAATACACACACTTTCTGAAAAAACCTTAACGAATTGAATCCAACAGTACATCAAAATACTATAAACCACAATCAAGTGTTTTTTTTCCCCGAGGATGCAAGGAGTGTACTACACATGCAAAGCAGTTCATTTAACATCAACATCATTAAGGGAAAAGTACTAGCATCTGACCATATTGCATTATTTACTGATTAAAGAAGGTTTATCCACGTCTTATAAGCCCTCTGTAACCATCCTAGAATGAATTATCTTTATCAGTAGTGAAAAATAAAAACCTCCTTTGTCAACTCTTCCAAGTTCACTGACGACACTTTGATTCAATATAATATTAAGGATTTAGTAATACCATTCAGACAAGAAAAATAAATTAAAAGGATCTTATTTGAAGGAATAAATGGACAAATTTCCACAATTTCCAAAGATAGGGTGTCTGTGTATATGTGTGTGTGTGTATAAATTTTCTAAGCATTGTGTCAACTGAAAATTACTACAAGATGGTAAAGTGGTTATCTATGATGAGCATTCAGGTCTTTTTTTTTTTCTATATACAAACGGTCAACCTGAAGAGCAAAATAGAATCTATAAAAGTCAGGAACCCATATATCAACTTTGCAAGATTTGAAAGGCTGTAGTATGAAAAGAGTAAAACATAGAAGGAAAAATGGTGCTGATATGTATTATATCATTATGAAGTCCTGTATTCAGAGTTACAAATATGTTTAGAGTAACAGGAATATTTGTTTCTCAAAAACCATTTCAACATTTACAAAAATCAAAGAATCAGAAAAGTACAAGAAGCTCTTTGTGGAAAATAGTGGCAGAACATTTCCTATGGCAGCATTATGCATTGAGGAGTATATTGGAATAGGTTTATTTTTTATACTTTTACTTCAAAGTTATTTCAAAGCTGATTCTATTGACAAAGATAAAGACAAACAGAAATAGCAGCAATAAAAGTGATTACATCAAAAGAGTAACTAAGCTTCTGTATGACTAAAGAAATGCTGAATAAAACTCAAATATATTTCATTGTAAAATATGTTTGTAATATATCTATTCCTGTCCTAGAGAAGCTAAGAATCCAAAGTTTTTCAAACCCCAAATCCTGAACTACAGGGATAATAACCCTGGTAGCATGTTTGCCAATCTAGGATTGGTCCCCACCACACCATATGGTCCCATAAACAGACATAAGTGATCTACTGAGTCAGGACTAATCCCTGAACACCACTGTATGTGGCCCCAAAAATAGAAAAGCACATTCAAAATTGAAAGTTCATTTAAAATTCTATTACAAATTGTGAGTTTTATAGCACATACCTTGCACAAGTAACTCAGTTTCCATTAAAACATGCCATATGGTCCTAGAACTACCAGGAGTGTTCCCAGAACACCGAAAAAAGAGTAAGCCCTCAGCACCACTCAGTGTGATCAAGAATGAAAAGAGAAAAGAGAGGTTAAATAAGCACTATCATGTAGAAGATGTATGGCCAATAAGAGCAGCAAAAAGTGCTTATCGACACTTACAACCAGCAAAATTCAAATTATGACAGCAGTAAGATATGCCCTTTGTTTATTTGTTTGTTTGCTTTTGGAGTCATATCTGGCAGCACTTGGGGGTTTCTCCTGGCTCTTCGCTCAAAAGTTGTTCCTGGCAGGCTCAGGAAACCATATGGGATGCTGGAATTCGAACCACCGAACTTCTGCATGCAAGACAAACACCTTGCCTCCATGCTATCTCTCTGGCTCCAAAATATCATCTTATACTAGAGAGGAAGGAATATATAAAAACAGGAAAAAATAAAAATGAAAAGAGTCTCCATTCAGAGGAATTTGGAAACTCTCTCAGCTGAACATTGTGGAAAACTATTTGGAGATTTCACAGAAGTAGGAATTGAGCTGCCACATCTTGGTAGCTTCCTTCAAGACATAACATTCCTTTAATATAACTTATGTAGTCCATTATTCACTGCAGTCTTATGTAAAACATAGCACAATGATATCCCATAAGTTATACACATGATTATGATGCAATCCCTAGATTAAGATGCAACTGCTAGATTTATACAATTTTTCAAAGAAAATATAGAACTTGGTGTCAGTGGGGACTTTATTGAATGAAATTTTGTGTTTGTTTTGGGGCCACACCCAAGGTACTCAGGGGTTACTCATGGCTCTGCACCAGGAATCGATCCCGAAAGGCTTGAGGGACCTTAAAGGAACATAGAGGGAGGATGCTGGGGATGGAACCTGGATCCTGGCTGGGTCAGCCATGTGCAAGGCAAACACCTACCACTGTGCTATGGCTCCAGCCCTGAATGAAAATTTATTATTGGTCTGTTTTCTGTCACAATGTTCCGAAGGAACTGTGTGCTGGGGAAATTGGTGTTGATATGGGAACATTCCATAGAGTTCTGTTGTAATTTAATCAAATACATGTTGAGAATAACAGTCTCTTACTTTTATCAATAACAAATTGGCAGCACTGCTTCAAGAAGAAGAAATTCTTTCTGCTAATGCTTAGCAATAAGCTGATCCATTAGCTTCTTATGTGACCAAACTGGAATGGGAGTGGCATTTCTACTACTCTGGCTAGAATACTGATGTCTGAGTAGATAAATAATATTCTTCACACACTCATAATTACTCGCAGAGACTAAGATTTAATTGTAAAGAGATGCAAATGGATCACAACAAAAAAAATCATATATGCTTTTTCTTGTCATGATACCATAGAAAATGTAGTGCTTATTTACTTGTACATCAATTGAATAGAAAAAAAGTGCTATTTTTTGGGGCAATTTGAGTGGAACTGGAAGACTTCAAGTTTAGAAACAGAAATCACCCTCCAATTCTATTTGAGGTCAGTTTTGATTACAGTCTTAAGTTGTTGAACTCAAAGGCAGAGCTGAGTGGTGTCTTCTTGGGGCTAAGGAGAAATAGTTCCCTGGTCTAAAGTAGACAGTCTTTAGCTACACCAAAAGAATATCTGTGTTGTTTCTGCACCTATTTCTGCATAGCACCTGGCTGAGGTCAGGGCTTACTTCTGGTGCTGGCCCAGAAATCACTCTTGGTAGAGGTGGGCAAGTATATAAGGGTCTACAACTCCAACACTGACACGCTGTGTGCAGGCAAGTACCTTCCATACTGTACACTGTTTTCTGGCTGAAAGTTATTAATTTCTGGAGTTCCCTTTGAACTTAAGTGTCTATTTTTTAAAAATAAATACCATACACATAACATACAGAACTGTCAACTAGAGGCTACTCTTTCTAACCAATGAACCCCACCACAACACGCAGTTTTAAAACCACATTACAAGCGTGACAATGGGGAAACCTCGCAGGCAAACATTATCCACAGAGAATGAAGATGAAAGCTTGGATGACCTAAAACATCAACAGTTTCTTTATATCCATATAAATCATATATATGAAGACACCATGGCGTTACAACCATAACATCTGATCACCATGAGAGGCTGCCAATTTCTATGTCATTATATTGATTTATACAATACTAAAAATACATCAAAGTCAGGAACCAGAGAGATAGCATGGCGGTAAGGCATATGGCTTGCATGCAGAAGGATGGTGGTTCGAATTCTGGCATCCCATATGGTCCCCCGAGCATACCAGGAGAGATTTCTGAGCATAGAGCCAGGAGTAACCCCTGAGTGCTGCCAGGTGTGATCCAAACACCAAAAAAAAAAAATAATAATAACAATAATACATCAAAGTCACACAGAGGTATAAAAACTGAGAGGTAGCTCATTACTTAACTTGAAACTATAATATGAAACTACAGTCATTAAAACACTGTGGTGTTGGAATAAGGATGAATTCACTTCCCAGCTGATTAAGGATTCAGTACACAGCAACAAATCTACAATCTATGGTCAACTAATTTTAGACAAAAAAGGTGCATACATGCATTAGAGTAAAAACGGTACCTTCAAATTAATGTTGGGAAGGAAGGATAAATCTATGTAAAAGAATGAGCCAAGACTCATATCTCACATTTGAAGCAAAAATCAATTGGTCTGGCATTCTTCAGATCCCAGTAGAAAACAACAGGCAAGCAACCAAAGCTAAATCCTGGTCCTGATGAGTGGACTAGTGAATTCCTGCAAACCTTTACAGAATCCCCCCTCCAGTCCTATTCAGGCTCCTTCAGAAGGCTGAGAAACATAAACCTTCCAGTTTCATTATTCAGAAGCAAAAGAAAACTGTAGGCCTATAATGCTGATGAATATCACTGAACAAATATTCTGAAAATACTGTAGAAAATGGAATCCAACAAAACATCAAGAGGTCCTACACTATGACCAATTCTGTAGCCAGAACTGCAAATAAAACAGACCAAGCACTGAAAAAGGAATACTACAGGATGAATTCCCTGGGTCTGTTTTCCAGTCAAGTTTCAGTACATGCTGGCTTTATATTTTCACGAAATTTGTCAACCTTTCCATTCTTCCCTTTCTCATAAGCCAGTTAACTGTCAGCTTAACACTTGGCTTTAATCATAACCTAAGAAAATCATATAATAGGAAATTGAGTAATGAAATGCATTTTTTATTAAATTTGAATGATAAAGCATGATTCTAAGATATGAATTTTGAACTCATGGTTCCTTGAGGTGTTTTCACTGTGATTATTATTAAGATTCATTCAGATGAACTAGAGAATTTTTAATGTATTTTTGAATACAATGCAGTATATAGAGTAGTTGGACATTTTTTTTTTTTTTTTTTTGGTTTTTGGGCCACACCCGGTGACGCTCAGGGGTTACTCCTGGCTATGCGCTCAGAAGTCGCTCCTGGCTTGGGGGACCATATGGGACGCCGGGGGATCGAACCGCGGTCCGTCTCCTAGGCTAGCGCAGGTAAGGCAGGCACCTTACCTCCAGCGCCACCGCCCGGCCCCGTAGTTGGACATTTTAATAAAAGTATATTTACATGAACATCAAAAACTATGGAGATATGTGATTTTCATAGTGATGTTCAAAAATCCAGTCCTTTGAGTGTACAAATTGATATTCATGGAATAAAGGAATATGCACATATGATAGATCAGAACAAACACACACACTCAGAATTTTAACCTATTGAAATACATGTAGATACAGCAAATGCCATAATCAGTATTACATAAAGACTATATAAATGCTTGTGGAAGGAATATTTTCATGATATAAATTAATGTTTCTCTTTAGACGATACCTCTAACCACCACAGAACTCAACATAAGAATGAACCCTTTCCTTTCTTCTTAAAAGACCTTATGGTGTTTAAGTGAACAATTTCACAGTACATACCAACTGTGTTGCTTGGAGATATCACACACACACACACACACACACACACACACACACAGAGAGAGAGAGAGAGAGAGAGAGAGAGAGAGAGAGAGAGAGAGAGAGAGAGAGAGAGAGAGGGAGAGAAGACAAACATTATAAGAATCATATTCCGGGGCCGGAGAGATAGCATGGAGGTAAGGCGTTTGCCTTTCATGCAGGAGGTCATCGGTTCAAATCCCGGAGCCCCATATGGTCCCCCGTGCCTGCCAGGAGCAATTTCTGAGCCTGGAGCCAGGAATAACCCCTGAGCACTGCCGGGTGTGACCCAAAAACCACAAAAAAAAAAAAAAAGAATCATATTCCAAAGTGCATCTTTTGCCTAAATCTATCTATTTACTTTGATGTAATTAGTAAGCCAGATGAAAACTTGAGACAAAGATCTCAAGAAATAAAATGGGAAGTAACATTATAGAAAGATCATTCCAGTTCCCTGAGATTGGACAGTTGGTCCTTAATCCATTAGGTTCAAATTCTCCAAGTGGAGAAGGGACTCTACTATAATGTCTACAAATATTTAAATCTAGATAGAAGACAAATCTTGAATCATACAAGAAAAAGAAACATTTGCAAAAATGTCTGCTTGAAAATGGGACAATTACTATACAGTTTCTCTAAGATCATTGTGTGTATATATTTATAAGTATACACACATATACTTATACACATATACACACAATGATCTTAGGGATCATCATATATACTTATACATGCATATACATATACATATATACACAAAAAATATATGTACACTAAGGTCATTCATATATACAGAATATATATTTTGTATATATATTATAATATGAAAGTTAATCATTTATTGGATAATAGATTTCTAAACACTTTGTGCTTGGAATGTAAAAATTTCTCAATTCAAAACAAAGGCATTGATACTCATAAAAAGGCCCATAGAACACAGAAAAGAACGTACAGATCCAACTGTCATTCTCCTCTGGGATCAAGTTTTAGCAGGTAACATTCTCTGTCCATCTCCCAAGTAAGCAATAACAGATGTTACTAACATGCGTAATCCATTTTTATATCTTAACTTCACTTGAAATTACTGTAAAACAGCAATATTTCTGAAGGAACGTTGACTTACATAAAATGCATTAGGTTTTTTGGATCTTTTCCTGTCTTCTTCATCCTCCAACCATTCTTCTTCTTGGAGGATACATGAGAGTTAGTAGAGTTTAGTGGCTTCTCAGGAATAACATAGGAAACTATTCTAGAATTCAAAGAACTAGTGGATAGGACTGGTAAGCAGGCATGGAATGGGCTGCTATTGAAGTATCAGCCAATATCTCCCATATTGGAAGAAAGAAATGATCAATTCTGTCGTGGGGTTACAAGAAAAAGGCAACTGAACAATTGAAAATGACCAAACTGAAACTAAATGTGTAAGTGCAGTATTTTGAGCTTGTTGCAGGACATTTGAGGACTTGATTCAATTCTGAAACCAAATGAAACTATAAGAATCACAAACCTTAACATTTGTTAAGAAGAATCACTAACTTGACCCAAATAGACAGCTCTGTATGTGGGTCTAACCAATCCTTATCCCTATCAACACAACCAGCTGCCCCTTGACAGGTACATTACAAAGTTTAGGATGGTGCTTGCACCTTCCATGTCCTGCTTTCAGTGCTGTTGGCTTTGTGCTGTGGATGTAGAACTGGACTACCCTTACCACTCTACCGCATCACCATATAACCAAAGCCATGACCCCAGTTCTCCATTAAGAGAGCACGTACCTTTTATGAAATAGATCAATATCTTTGAAATGACCTTGATAGAACAGTCCAAAGAAACTTAGGAGAAGAATATCTATAAATCTCAATTACAATAGCATTAAAAAGTTAGGGAGAGTATATAAAAATAGGAGAAAGCATAGTAGCAATAGCATTTTCCTTTGTATGAACCTACCTCCCTGGCAGCATGAGCAACAGTTGCCCATTGTATACCAAGTACAAAAACAAAAGCAAAAAAAGAGAAACAAACAAAAACGAACAAAAATAAAAGCAAAACAAAACAAAAAACTAATATCTAAATAACTGATATAGTCCTTATTTTATTTTTAATCTAATTCTAACAATATATAATTAAAGAAATGAAGAAAGTTTAGTGGTATAGTCAGTCTCTTCTGTTTGATTCTGGGGTGGGGGATGTTTGGCAATGGCAATGACCACTGTTGAGATGAGGTTTCTGAACTGTTGTGGGGACAAAGACTCAGAGTCTATTTTGAGTTGGTGGCAGTTGCTGAGAAGCCGTTAGGATTGGGGAGCAGTTAGAACCCTGGTCAGTTAGAAAGAAGTTATTTTAGTCCCAGAGGGCCAAAGGTGGGGCTGGATAAGAGGTCAAGAGTGCAGAAGGGAAGGGTGCAAAAGGCCTGTGGACTTTTCCCTCTTTGGGATTTGACATTTTTGAGCCATGAGTTGGTGTAATTTTAAGGCTTGAGAATTTCAGGTTGCTGGACAGAAATAAGTATACCCTGAAGGGGACAATGAGGGAGTCAGCTTACCTTACTTTACCTTGCCTAAGAGCAAATTTTCTCTCCTTTCGCAACATGGAGCTCGATTGCCTCTACATTTGGGGGCCCTTGAAATAAAGGAAGGGGCCAGAAGTTCCTTTTTAGAGAGATTCTTTCTGCTTTCTTTTTTCTTTTTTTTTTTTTTTCGTTTTAGGACCAAACCTGATGGCAGTCAGGGGTTACTCTGGGCTCTGAGCTCAGTAAACATTTCTGGGCAGGCTAGGGGATCATATGGCATGCAGTGGGTCAAACCCTGCTCTGCTGCATGGAAGGCAAATGCCCTACTCAAGCTCTAACCCCATGAGAAAGGTTTATAACATAAGAAAGCTTAGCGGTCATGTGTGCTGGATTCAACAACAATCCACACTTCTGTCCTGGCTGAAATGAGGAAAGAACAAAGCATGAAATTCAATTCTGCTTTTTATTTTTATTTCCTCACTTGTGATTGCAGCCTTAATTTTCAAAGTTGGTGTAGTGCTACCAGTGTTCTCAGTTGGTATGAGCTGACTGATCCAGAAAGCAGCTGAGATGTGAAACAGCCCAAAGCAACCTAGACCTCTCCTTTCAAGAGTCCTGGAAGGTTCTCTGTGTCTTAGACTTATAGGGCTACTTTTGATGGAAGCTGGATTTGATGGGCCCATCTCTGGATAACTCCAATATCCAGTCATGAAATGTGGAAAAGTCGCCACTGTCTTGTTTCAAGGGACTCGGACCTTGTTCCTGCTGAATCCTTCCCTCTGCCAAAAAGCTTTTCCGGATTCCCTCCAGCAACCCAAAGCCTTCCCACCCTCCATCTTGGTCAAAACAGAAACACCAACTTCTCCCTGGACACTTTCCTTTGGACAGTACCTTCCTCTAGGACTGTCTCTGCATTCTTTAATTTCAAAATTCTTACTCTAGTCTGCTGCATCTTTGCTCAGTTTTGGTGACCATTTCTCCAGGTAGTTTATAGCCACATCTTGTCTCTGGCTTATACATACCAAGTCTTGGTATGAAATGCATTAGGTTTTTTGGATCTTTTCCTGTCTTCTTCATCCTCCAACCATTCTTCTTCTTGGAGGATACATGAGAGTTAGTAGAGTTTAGTGGCTTCTCAGGAATAACATAGGAAACTATTCTAGAATTCACAAAGAACTAGTGGATAGGATTGGTAAGCAAGCATGGAATGGGCTGCTATTGAAGTTATGGCCAATATCTCCCATATTGGAAGAAAGAAATGATCAATTCTGTCGTGGGGTTACAAGAAAAAGGCAACTGAGCAATCAAAAATGACCAAACTGAAACTAAATGTGTAAGTGCAGTATTTTGAGCTTGTTGCAGGACATTTGAGGACTTGATTCAATTCTGAAACCAAATGAAACTATGAGAATCACAAACCTTAACATTTGTTAAGAAGAATCACTAACTTGACCCAAATAGACAGCTCTGTATGTGGGTCAGTCTAGAGACTATGAAGGCAACATTAGAATGACAGGAATTCTTCATGTGAACAATTCTTACTTATACTAGTTAGATAGATGCTCTCCTGATTACCAAAACTAGTCATTTGAGCTGCACTAAATAAATACATTCCCTTCCTTTTTTTTTAAGCTAAAGTATATCCAGCTATAGATGCAGGATAGAAGAGGGAAGGGGTTATCTTTAATTTTGCTTATTTAAGTTTATTTATTGAAAGTATTGATTTTCAAGCTACTTATAGTTTTGTTTTCAGGCATATAATATTTCAGCACCAATCCCACCACCAATGTCAGCTTCCCTACACTAGTATTCCAGTAATCTAGCCAATCCTTATCCCTATCAACACAACCCAGCTGCCCCTTGACAGGTACATTACAAAGTTTAGGGTGGTGCTTGCACCTTCCATGTCCTGTTTTCAGTGCTGTTGGCTTTGTGCTGTGGATGTAGAACTGGACTACCCTTACCACTCTACCGCATCACCATATAACCAAAGCCATGACCCCAGTTCTCCATTAAGAGAGCGCGTACCTTTTATGAAATAGATCAATATCTTTGAAATGACCTTGATAGAACAGTCCAAAGAAACTTAGGAGAAGAATATCTATAAATCTCAATTACAATAGCATTAAAAAGTTAGGGAGAGTATATAAAAATAGGAGAAAGCATAGTAGCAATAGCATTTTCCTTTGTATGAACCTACCTCCCTGGCAGCATGAGCAACAGTTGCCCATTGTTGAATAAGAAAAAAATAAAAACAAAAACAAAAAACAAAACAAAAACGAACAAAAACAAAAGCAAAACAAAACAAAAAACTTGGTCTTAAATCCTATGTAAACTAATTTATCTAAATTAACTAAGATAGTGCTTATTTTATTTTTAATCTAATTCTAACAATATAAAATTAAAAAATGAAGAAAGTTTTGTGGTATAGTCAGTCTCTGGTCTAATCCCAACTCCTCAGTTAGCCAGAATATAAGATTCCTTTATACTTAAAGGAATCTGTTAGAGTCATCCTAAGTGGCCTCTCTGGGAACAGGAGCAAAAGATTAGAGCAGGTGCCTTTGCTGGGGACATCTTATACTTCCCAAACTACAGGTCTCAGACTTGTTTGCTTGAGTTTTTCCTAACTCCTTAGTGTCCTTGACTATTGCTTCCTTCTTCCTCTGGGTGAAACCTGTCCCTTGATGAAACTCTTGATCCCTATATCATATAATTTGTGGTCTTTTAGACACTCCATACCTGCTCTCCTATCCCTTCTGGCCCTGCAGAGAAGTTTTAGGGGTGCTTAGACTAGCCAGAAAGAGAGTTCATGCAATTTTCTAAGAGTTTTTGTGACCCTGGGGCTCCTTATATGAACATTAAAGTGTGCCTTCTAGGGCAGATACAGCAACTTGCAATCCTTGCTGAAGACTGCCAGCAACTGCTCAGACCCTTGAGAAACTTTCAGAAATGTTTGATTCTGGGGTGGGGGATGTTTGGCAATGGCAATGACCACTGTTGAGATGAGGTTTCTGAACTGTTGTGGGGACAAAGACTCAGAGTCTATTTTGAGTTGGTGGCAGTTGCTGAGAAGCCGTTAGGATTGGGGAGCAGTTAGAACCCTGGTCAGTTAGAAAGAAGTTATTTTAGTCCCAGAGGGCCAAAGGTGGGGCTGGATAAGAGGTCAAGAGTGCAGAAGGGAAGGGTGCAAAAGGCCTGTGGACTTTTCCCTCTTTGGGATTTGACATTTTTGAGCCATGAGTTGGTGTAATTTTAAGGCTTGAGAATTTCAGGTTGCTGGACAGAAATAAGTATACCCTGAAGGGGACAATGAGGGAGTCCGCTTACCTTACTTTACCTTGCCTAAGAGCAAATTTTCTCTCCTTTCGCAACATGGAGCTTGATTGCCTCTACATTTGGGGGCCCTTGAAATAAAGGAAGGGGCCAGAAGTTCCTTTTTAGAGAGATTCTTTCTGCTTTCTTTTTTCTTTTTTCTTTTTTTTTTTTTCGTTTTAGGACCAAACCTGATGGCAGTCAGGGGTTACACTGGGCTCTGGGCTCTGAGCTCAGTAAACATTTCCGGACAGGCTAGGGGATCATATGGCATGCAGTGGGTCAAACCCTGCTCTGCTGCATGGAAGGCAAATGCCCTACTCAAGCTCTAACCCCATGAGAAAGGTTTATAACATAAGAAAGCTTAGCGGTCATGTGTGCTGGATTCAACAACAATCCACACTTCTGTCCTGGCTGAAATGAGGAAAGAACAAAGCATGAAATTCAATTCTGCTTTTTATTTTTATTTCCTCACTTGTGATTGCAGCCTTAATTTTCAAAGTTGGTGTAGTGCTACCAGTGTTCTCAGTTGGTATGAGCTGACTGATCCAGAAAGCAGCTGAGATGTGAAACAGCCCAAAGCAACCTAGACCTCTCCTTTCAAGAGTCCTGGAAGGTTCTCTGTGTCTTAGACTTATAGGGCTACTTTTGATGGAAGCTGGATTTGATGGGCCCATCTCTGGATAACTCCAATATCCAGTCATGAAATGTGGAAAAGTCGCCACTGTCTTGTTTCAAGGGACTCGGACCTTGTTCCTGCTGAATCCTTCCCTCTGCCAAAAAGCTTTTCCGGATTCCCTCCAGCAACCCAAAGCCTTCCCACCCTCCATCTTGGTCAAAACAGAAACACCAACTTCTCCCTGGACACTTTCCTTTGGACAGTACCTTCCTCTAGGACTGTCTCTGCATTCTTTAATTTCAAAATTCTTGCTCTAGTCTGCTGCATCTTTGCTCAGTTTTGGTGACCATTTCTCCAGGTAGTTTATAGCCACATCTTGTCTCTGGCTTATATATACCAAGTCTTGGGAAAGAATACCTGCATCTAAGTTTCATATATTTTATTTACCATCTTCTTCATGGAGAAGAAACTTGTTTTCCATTTAGTCCTTTATTGCTGAAAGTTCTTGTACCTTTGTATTGCCCAAACCAGCAGCACCTTCGTCAGGGTTTCAAGGGGTTCAGGGATTTCTTGAATTATGTGTAGCATCATACTGTCCCAACATGTCAATCTACTTGGGTTGTGCTCGCTGGGTGTACATTTCTACACTAGTTCTCCTATCCAAATGGTGTTACCACATCTAAACTTGGCACTCTGAATTTTTGTTATGATTTTCAGGATTTATTTAGACTACCATGAACCTTTTTTCACCAGATCATATATTTATTGACAATTGTGAATATGTACTGTTTGCTTTCTCCCGATTGAGCTCTTTTATTTTTCTAGTAAGGATAAAAATCTATGGGTTTAGGACTTTTCATAGTTACTTGCATATGAGTAAGACCCTCCAAAAGTATTTTGAGCTTCAATTTATGAAAGCAAATGTATGGAGGAGAAGATTATTACATACATGTCTTGTTTTGGTGCCAAACCCCGCGGTGTTAAGGGCTTAGTTACTTCCTATTGTACTCAGAATTCCCTCCTGGCAGGGTTTGGGTATATGGAAACATCTGTCCACGAAAGAAGCACCAGCAGTTGGAGTGTCCAGAGGACATTCTCACAGCAACTGTTGGTGAAGGATTTCCCACACCATCTTCTGGAAGAGAGGCATCTGGTGCTGAGTCAAAGTAATCATTCTGTCCAGAGATATAATCTGCATATTTACAAATGAACATTCCAGTCACTTCCATTCAACAGTTTGGGAATCCCATGTGGTTTCATGATATAGTGCTTCCACTCCAGAAGATTCAGATTAGTATTTCTTTTGGTCTTTCATCCCATAAACACTAAAGGAGAATCTCACAGAACCTGTGGCTTTTTTGTCCCCCTGAATCCAGATATCTAAGACACTTTTTTCTTAAGTTTATCACCACTAGACTCCAACGTACATTTCAATGAAAAGGTGCTAAGATAAGTTCCTGTTCAAAGATATTGATCCCTTTGGTCCATCGTTATACTGCTTGGTAAACACCAGACTTTAATTTAGGGTAGAAAAAAGTACTGAAAGCAGAAAGTGCTGGATAGTCTTGGATTTTGCTTCTTTCCATTAGAAGATTTATATAAACATTGACGATTTCAGCATTGAGCCAGTGATATTTCTTCAAGGTCTGGATATCTCCTTGAGTGATTGACAGTTTGAAAGCACTACTTAGGATCTCATCCTTAGGACCATGATCTAGTCAGTGCATTACTGACTTCCTATTCCATGTCCTCTGTACGTTCAAGAAGAGCATCCATTCTTTTATCCCTTCCTTAGCCTGAGCAATGTTTTCCTTTTTTCTCAAGTATTGATAATTTCCTCCTATGTAAGCATTGCTTCCACCACCCAGGTGAAGTCAGGCTGACACTTCTTCAGATAAATAAGGTTCTACCTGATATCCCCTCCTACTCTCATTTTCTAGTCTGATTTCAATTGTCTTCTCTGTATCTGAAAATTTTCCCTTTGAACACCTCTTATCACTAAATAGACAGGTCCTCTTTTTTCAATAACTATACTGTTTTGGAAAAAACTGTGTGGTTTTGAATCCATGACTTGGATCACCCCCCCAAGCCTTTGGTCTTTAATGTGTCCAACAGACTTCCTGGAGAATTATGATGAGTTGAAGTTACAGGAGGAGCAGAGCTTCCATGGAAGCCTCCTTTGAGACGCTCCAGTAACTTTCTGTACTTATCTCACTCCTCTTATTGAAAACCCTCTTCCAAAGTACAATGGGGAAGCCATTGCCCCTTACCACTGTCTTCAGAGACCATCTCTCTTGCCACCTGCTCCTGAGGTCTCCGCATAAATCCAGGAACTCTCTGGATTGCCTTTGCTATGGCCACGACCACTAGGTCTTCTATTGTAGCATTCTGAATTCAAAGTAAAATCAATTGTATGTGAAACCAACTCTGCGAGGTAGATCTCGGGTTACTGTCACGCTGATCTTTGAATAGTCACTTATTCCATTAGGAGATTTACTACTCAATTACCACATGATGTTCCCAAGTCCAGAACCTCTCCTAAAGGGGTCCCATTCTTTGTTTCATTACAAGTAGAAGTCATCATAGGAGTTGTGGTCAGCTGAAGTGAGATTACAAAGAAGCTGGCAGCACTGTAAAGACTGCTTTTCACATGATGGCTAAGGCAATCTAACCTTGGTCTTTTAGCAGGTATTTCATCAGTGTTCAGTGTAGAAAACAGAGTGCTGTTTGAGCGCAGCCTCTTCAGGAAGGCCCGCAATGGGGGGGGGGGGACTGGCTGCTCACAGACAAGGAAAATGGTGCCAATATTCCTATCCAGCCATTTGTACATACCAGGCCCAAGCAGCAGTAGAGGCCGACACACTCTGAGAAGCCAAGCCCAGAGCTGTGGCCGCCACCATCTCTGCTACCTCAGCTACCCTAACAAAGAGCTTCTAAGGGAACTTAAATCTCTGCTGAAGAAGAAACCTGGAGATAGTCAGAAGCATGTATTCTTTCTGTACTCAACTTCTATTCTCAGGTTCTTGTTCAGCACATAAAAAGAACATGCATTGGAGAGCCCTGTGTGATGTGGATACAAGATAGATGGAAGGGATAGCCAACATCCTAGGAACTCCAAAATTTCCACCTGCGTGGTCCCATGAACAGGGTAGAGAAAGCTGACTTGTGTGAGACTACAAGTTCCAATCATAGACAATTGAAAGGGACTGAAAAAGCAACGACCTCTCTGTGAGAAAGAGGTTTTGGCTCAAAAGAGAGAGAGAGAGAGAGAGAGAGAGAGAGAGAAAGAGAGAGAGAGAGAGAGAGAGAGAGAGAGAGAGAGAGAGAGAGAAATTGGGGTTGGCACTTGCCAGGGCATCAAACAGCAAATAATCCCAAGCACAAATGCTCCAGAAACATATTTCACAAGAAAATGTTTTTCTAAAGAGAAAAGTGCAAATAATCCTGGGCTTCAAGCCACCAAATTAAAGAGCTTAGACATAAGCATTTGTCTTCAGTCTATGAAGCTCATTTGTGCTCCCAAATGGCCCAGTAGAAGGCAGAGCAAGTGAAATATGTTTCCAACATATTTCCAGAAATCACCCCAACGACCAGAGTTGGGGTAGATGCTCCATTTCTCTGTGTGTATTTATGAACACTTCTGCCTTCATCCTCAAGTAGACCCAAGACTTTTCATAGTGGCAATATGTAAATTTACCTCTATAGTTCTTCAGCAAACTGACCAACAACTCAGAATTTTAACAGAATTTTGACAGAACAAGCAGCTTAAAAGTCCCAGGACAAGGACAAAAAAGGAGCTTTTAATGATAAGGAAAAAGCTCATCTGGGACACAGGACATATAAAAGCACGTAGTCGTGAAAAGAGGGGGAAGCAAATTTTGCACAATTTTTAGGGTGGTTGCTGGTAATGAACATTGGGTATCATGTGCAGTAGAGATGAGTGAGAAAAAAGTGACAGAGAAGCAGAAGGTTCCAAATTGAGTGAGCCCTGGCATCAAGTATGAAATCAAGGCAGAACTAGATTTCATTGCAGCTTAAGAGTACTGACCAGAACATTTGTAAAAACCTATTTTTAGATATTGAGTCCAGACTTCACTATCTTTATGTTGAAGCTGACAGGACTGACTGACACAGGATTGAACTTCAGAGTTAGGCAAACTTAATCTGTCCTTTTTTTGGCTTTTGTGCCACGCCTGGAGGTGATCAGGACTTCCTCCTGGCTTTTTGCTAAGAAATCATTCTGGCAGGGCCTTGGGGGGATCATTATGGAGTACCACAAAGCAAACTGGGTTGGCCATGTGGTAAAACTCAAAGCCTTCCTAGTCTAGTAATCTCTCAGACAATGATGTTCGTAGAGAAGACATAGACACAGCTTTTCTAGGGTCTACCTTGCTTATACAGTGAATCTCTAGAGGCGATTACCTTGATCTGTAAGAAATCTTCATGTCACAGCACAATACCCTTTGGGTTGTGGGTTCCTTCCCAGAAAAGATGCAGGCAAATATATATTCCCTGCTTTTCCAGTCATAGTCCCTACCTCATCTGGAGATCAAATGTCTGCTCAATTTGTATCTCTAGGTAAAACCACTAAATTTCAGACCCATTCTTTCTCTTCAAAATGACCACTTTCATTTTCATACTAAATAGAGCTTGTTTTCCATCAGTGCAAAAATAATGAATCACCATTCATAATCCAAATAGAGAGTCAGCAGCAGGATGGGTATTGTTGGGGCCAGAGAGATAGCATGGAGGGAAGGTGTTTGTCTTGCATGCATAAGGTCAGTGGTTCAGATCCCGGCATCCCATATGGTCCACTGATCCTGCCAGGAGCGCTTTCTCGGTATAGGAGTAACCCCTGAGTACTGTTGGATGAGACCGCACCCAAAAAAAATGAAAAAAGAAAAGAATGTGTATTGTTGTGAAAACTGGGAGAAAATAAATTGGTGCTTCCCCCAGTAACTGAAAGACCTCAGGAAATGTTACGTTGGCATGGGGGCAACTCTGTATCTGCCCATTGAATACGTACAACTTTTGGATTCCTTTACATCAGGCATCAGAAGCACAAGCTGGCAGAGTGATCTGTGGAGCAAAAACTAATGAGGAAAGCTCAGAGTTGAGTCCAAGTTCTGCGATGGTCAGGAAAGTGACTTACGTAGAGAGAGTATGGAACAGTATATAAATTGTACTTGGAAAATATAAAGAAAATATAGATCTTTTCAACTCTGATTAACCTCTTGAGAATACAATATAAGTGTTCTTTCTAATGCAAGTTCCCACAGTCAGTCCTCTGAAATAGGTTCTTCTGAATGAGTTTTAGGAATTAAAAAATCCCAACTCTCACCTCTCCCATCCTTTGTTCCTCTCCCCCAAAGGCTTCAGAGCTGAGGCTAGCTTTCTTGATGCCCAGGAGATCCCTGTGGTGCTTCTGCTGCCCTCCACCTCATGCTGTCACTGATTACTTTTACCAAGCAGGGTGACTGGTTCTGTCCCTAAATCCAATAGAAAAATGATATTTTCCTTCAGTGTAGATATTCCTCCCAAAGAGAATGGCTACCTCTCAATGATGATATATTTCATTGCATCTCATATGGTGTATAGTGAACCTCTTAGGGACCTCTGGTCACAATTTCAGCCCATTCCATATTTCAATCCCTGATTCCAGCCAGCTTCTCTGACCACCCTTTATGATAGACTCTCTCCCCCCTCAGCCTTCCTTGGAGGATCCCTTCTAGAGGAAATTGTCTTCTGAATGCTCATATTCTCCCCACATGTCTGTGGATGTGATGATATTTGGGTCTCTCCTTAACCTAAAGGTGATTCATCAATATCAGATGTGCTAGCTGATGCATTCTCTAACTATGTAGGCTGTGTCTCTCTCTGTAATCTAAATAACCTTTCTCATTCAATGACTGAGCATACAGTGACAAACCTTTCTGTATGTTGACTGTGCCCTTGAAATTTTCCTGCCTTTTATTCTCTACGTCTACAGTTGTACATTGAGAGTCATGAACTAAAGTGTAAAAGTCTTATGGCTATCTCTATTCCCAGAGGGGAAAAAAGCAACAAAATTCTCAGTGATATACACACACAGGTTATAAGAGTGGCCAAAGAGCAGAAATTTCCAGGGTAAATGTAAACCAAAGGAAAAGAGAGACAGAGATAGAGGCAGAGAGAAAGGCATGAGGGTGAAGATCTGCCAAGCTCAGAGAAACTGACCCTTGCCCATTAGATTTGGTCACCCAGGATCAGTGGAACAATTTCAGCAATTTGGAGAAATTATGAGAATGCAAAGTGGACTGCAGTAAGTCAATGGATGGTAAAGTGGGGCAAAGAGAATGTAGACACTGCTTCATGAAATTTGGTTGTGAAAAAGGTGGTGAAAGAAGACATAGCATAGAGATGTTCCCCCAGAAAAAGACATTTGAGCTGTATAGAATCTGGTGGCGATAAAGTAGGTCCAAAACCTATAGCAAACCAGCAATTGAGGATGAGATTAGGATTAAAGCCAACTTTGTTTTCATTAGCACTTCAAAGCAAGAGAGAAGCAGTGTCATTTGCTAGATGCTAGGGCTGAGCAGGTCCACAGAAACAATCTAGGAGGAAAGAAAAGTTTTAAAAGCAGTTCCAGGCTCAGGAAGGAAAATTGAGACTGCCAAGTCCTACTTTGTGTCCAGGTAGCATCAGCAAACACATCACCACTGAGGCAGAGGCAGAGATCTTAAAAGAGAGGGGAGAGATGGAAAGGCAGAGGAAGGAAAGGAGGGAGGAAAGGAACAAGAGAGAAAGAGGTCCCCAGTCAGTCAGCCAGCGCTATGAAGAAGCTGCCAGCCAGCCATGGCACAGTAGCAAGCACCTTACACCACTGGCCACAACACATCAGCGCCTCACCAATGTGACTTCTTGTAGCTAAATGAACATGTGCTATCCAGATGACAAAGCTCCTAGAAGGCTGAGAAGCATCACACTGCCTAAAAGAGACTGACATCTGGAAGGTTCCTTAGGTATCATATAGTCCAATGCCTTGATTTGCAAGGAAAATTCCAGCTAGGAGCCAAGAGGCAGGACAAAAATACTGACCTTCTGGGTTCTACCATGTGGGCTTACCAGCTTTGCAGCACTGCAGGATCACCTTTGCTAACTTCAGTGACTCCTGTGTGCTTTGCTTTCTGCAGTAAGAATCTCCAGAAGCACTGTGCTGACCACCTAAGTTCTGTTATACAGTGAAGTAGGAATTGCATAGGTTTTGAAACACCAAGTATTATCCCAAGTATCGTTTCCTAAAACGAAGCATCAGTTTTGGGAGGGTGAGTTGGGGGCAAGGACATGCACAAAGTATGCCTGATTTTCTAGAAGCCTCTAGCAGTCTAGCTGCTTTTCTAGGTTGGCACAAACAAGATTGAACTCTAGAGGAGGCCTGCCATTCTAGAATCGCACCAGCAGAGGACACTCCCATCGTATTTCCAATTGCTTGAGAGGTTTAGGATGAAGTGCCAGCTAAGTGATCCAATTATCTTTTACAGGATGCTCTTTCCCTCAATGGCTTCCAGGCCCCTGTTGCCCACACAGGTTATGCTACTTAATGTCCTTAACCTCATCAAGGAAGTGGTAGGGAAATGGAGAAGGACATCAAGGTTTGAGAATTGGATCTGGATAACGGGAGAATCACAGGTTGATGCTCCCTTACTAAACATGTGCAGAGAAAGGATCAGGTCATCTGATCCTGAAGCAGAAGGGGAGAAGGCTCTGGAGCTTTAGAAGTTCTTATAGCAAACTCAATTTCCAGCCTTTCTAATTCAGTATGTCTTTTTGGAATTCAAGCAGACAAGCACCTAGGGAAGTAGCAAGTCTGAAAGCTAGGATTCAGGAACCTCTTCAGTCCAATTCTCCCCTGCTCACACACCAGGGTAACTAAGCTGTAATTGTGTGTGAGGCAGCAGTGGAAGAAGCTTGTTAAGAATGATACCTAGTCAGTTTGTCGATGTGAGCAGCAAGTCTGAGTAGTAAGTTTTAAACAACTCTCCCTGGTTGTAAACTGAGTATTTACATTGTCCTCCTGGTTTCCCCTCAATATCATTTTGACTAGCACTTAATGGCAGTGAAATCATTATTCTATATTTTATGGGGGGAATACTACTGATGCTCTCCAAGGATTACTCCTGGCTCTGCAATCAGAATTGCTGTTGGTGGTTACTGAGGAATCATGTTTATGCCTTAGAATGAACCCAGGTCTGCACAGCAAGCATCTTACTAGTTGTAGTATATCCCTGGCTGCAAAAGCATTTAATTTGAAAAATAAACATTACTGGAGCCCTTTTTATTTAAGAATGTCATGCTTTTAAATTATTCCCCTATTATTTTTTTTTACAATCTGGACGTCTATATAGCCATGACCTGAGGAACAAGGATCTGCTGTTTTAATCAAGCCTAAAAGATCCACAGGCAAACTTGTCAAGCAAGTGAGGACACAAAGGAAATTATTTTTCTGACAATAGAGATGAGGATTAGGAGGACCACTCTATGGTAGGAAGCTTGCCGCAAGGAACATAGAGTGCAGTTAGACAAGGGTCTAATACAAAAGGGACAATTAGAGCACTCCTTCATTAGCAGTAGTATAAACCAGTATATCAAAAAAGAAAAGGTGGATAGGGAAAGAGAGAGAAAGGGAAGTAAAATGCCTACACCAGAGGCAGGCTGAAGAGGAGGCAGGAAGAAGGATGAAAGAGAAACTGTTGACATAGGTAGCAGGAAATGCACACTGAAGATGCACAGAGAAGATGCAATACATGAGGGCTGGAGCGATGATGCATTGGTAGGGCATTTGCCTTGCACACAGCTGACTCAGGACTGACCCTCATTTAGATCCCTGGCTTTCTATATGGTCCCCAGAGCCAGGAGCAATTTCTGAGTACATAGCCAGGAGAAACCCCCGAGCATCACCAGACGTGATCCACAATTAAAAGAAAGTATAAAAGAAGATTGCTATACAGGAAGCCCAAGCCTTCCCTTACAGATCTCATTGACCCAGAGTGTCCTGTCTATTTGACTTAAGAGTGAGCAAAGGGGGCAGAGAAATAGCACAGCAGTAAGGTGTTTGCCTTGCATGTGGCCAACACAGGACTCACCCCAGTTGAATCCCCACATCCCTTAAGGTCCCCCGAGTCTGCCAGGAGCCACTTCTGAGCGCAGAGCCAGAAGTAAACACTGAGAAATGCTTGCTGTGGCCCCAAAACTCAACACACAAAAAAAGAGTGAGCAAAGGTGGAGATTAGATTATACTTTGTGTTGGAAAGCTATAGGTCAAACTTCGTTAAGGATTGAAGGGAAACTTGAAGCTATGGGGTGGGTCCATCAGTACATAAAGCTATCTGAATAAAACAAGAGCCAAAAGAGATGTGTCCCAGGCATGACTGGTGCTTGTTTGGGAGAGTTGAAAACACAGGATGGCTAAATTACACAACTAGGTAAACACCCAGAAGAAGTGAAGCACCCATTAAAAAAGAACCCCCTAAACCTTTCTTTATGATGCAGTGTATGTCTGGGGAACATTGTCTGAGAACTCAAGCCAAGTCCACTGATCTGAGGGTCTGTCTTTAATTCAGTACCATGCTGTTTTGATACCTATTGCTTTGTAGTACAGTTTAAAGTTGGGAAAAGTAATGCCTCCCATACTCCTTTTCCCTTGAAGTGCTTTAGCTACTCGATAGTGTTTATTGTTCCAGATGAACTTAAGTGTTTGATCCACTTCTTTAAATAATGTCATGGGTATCTTTAGAGGGATCGCATTAAATCTGTACAATGCTTTGGGGAGTATTGCCATTTTAATGATGTTAATCCTGCCAATCCATGAGCACGGCATGTGTTTTCATTTCCGTATATCCTCTCTTATTTCTTGGAGCAGGGCTTTATAGTTTTCTTTGCATAGGTCATTCACGTCTTTGGTCAAATTGATTCCAAGATATTTGAGTTCTTCTACAAAGCAAGCAACCACTTGGCTCACATTCTCTTGCCTGGGGAAGGCGGTCCTTTACTGCTCACATTTGCCACCGTGTCCAGGCTTCTTGGGGACCATATGGACCCTGCAGAACATGACTGCTTCTGCTCCAGGAAGGATCCTGCGGTGCCTGTCAAATGGGTGTCCTGACCACTCTTGGGCACAAGGGGACGTTTCTGAGCTTGAACAGTATTTTCAAGGAGGAAAAATTTCCAGGGTGGCCCTGTATCCATGCAATAGTGATAGAACTGGGAGGTAAACACATAAATGCCCTTAGCATCGCTCTCATCTACAGAGAGGCTTGAGCACAATCCCGATTTTCTACCACTACAGTCCTGGAGCCAACAAGCAGCAACCTACCGCACTGCCACCAGAGGCAGCACTGTCCCATTGCGCCTCACCAGGCCAGCATGCCATGTCTCAGGGACTACAGGGGTGCAAATCATGCCACACAATCCCTTCTCCTGAGCACACAGAATCAAGTCTGTAGAGGTGTAGGTGGCCACTAAATTCCACTGGGCTGGCTGCATAACTAGAGTCATCCAAATACCAGGTTTCAGCCAGCGAGGGGGCTCAATCTCACCCCACCAGAAAATGTAAATGCTGGAGCCAAAGGTCTAGTTGAAAAGCTAGAAAATCAGCTCACATTACTTGCCAGCCCTTGCTCCTTTTGTGCCTGCCTCCTTTTGTGTTTGCAGAACCTCTCCCATTCAGCTATGGTGGGGCCTGGACTCCCACTTTGGGAATCCACTGGCTGTTTCTACACATCCCACAGCAATGTGTCATGAGTGAGAATCTGAGGAGAAGTGCTTTATCACCTGGGTTCCCACATGCCAGTGGGCATAGGCAAGGCTCCCTTCTTGTTTGTTTGGAATTAGTAAAAGATGCCATCTAAAAGAGGACACAAGATGTCACAAGATGGCAACAGCATAAAGGGATAGGTATAGGTGATCTCTCTCCTGTGCGACATATAAAGGAACAGTTTGAGAACAAGTTAAGATTATAGAGTCTGAGAAATCTTTAGTAATCTGGACTCTCCAAGAAAGAGAGACTGGGTGATGGGAGAGGAGGCAGGTGGGTACGAGAAGGAACCCTGAGACAATGGTGAAGGGAAAGAGACATACTGGTGGAAGCTGTGCAATTGGCGTGGCATTTCTATAAATCTGCATATTACCTGTATTTAAAAATTGTCACTGAAATGAATGGAGTTTAGAAACAAGGCAGTACAATGGTTAAAAATTTTAGATATTACAAGGGATAAAAGATCCGCCTTTTACGGGGCCCACTCTCTGCACTATATAGCTCCCCTTTCTTCCTCTCTTCCTCTCTTGGTCTCAGACCCTCCCAGGAGAACAGTAAACAGACAGACCCTGAAAGAGTTTCTAATAAACTGAAATGTATTCACTATTACAATTCTCTTCATAACCCCCCATCATGCAACTGGGAGTCCCTGCTGATGTAAGGAGGAGCAGTCCAAAGCTCTTGGGCAGGCAGAACCCAGGAGAGGCTTAGGAGGAAGTGGCTTGCCCCCAACCTAGAAGAGCCAAGAATCTTGATCCTCTGCAGAACCACCTCTTCCGGTCTCTTAATAATGGGAATGTGGGACCATGCTTAATCACAGCTGAGACCCAACACATACTTAGGGTCCCCCCTTCGTTCTAGAGATATGCTCAATAGGGCAAGATTCCTGAAAATCCACACATATGATGTTTCCTAGATGGGGTACAGCAGACTCAGCAGTTTGGAAGGCCTCTGGAATTAATTCTGTGTGGATGCTGAACCTGAGACCCAAGCGAACTCTAGGCAGCTGCTGTCAGGGGCAGGTACAAGACTCGAAACCAATCCTCTTGCCTTTGGATTATCTTTGGACTTTGTGACTATCTCCATATCACAGCTGAGTCCCCAGACATAATGAAGGTACCCTCAGTTCTATGGATCTGCTCAGCAGGGCCAAATACTGGGACCCCCTAAATTACACTTTCTAGATGGGGCAGCAGCACCTGCAGGGAACTGGAAGTTCATTTTCTGTGGAGGGAAAGGCTAGAAACCCTCTCGACCGATAGGCAGAGGGGGCTAGAGACAGGAACAGGTTCAGGAGTAAGATCCTCCTTTTTGGAAGGAAGTGGGCCATCCAGTACTACCGTGACAGTATACATTTCACACATCCTGAGGAGGGCCCCTCAGGTCTTAGGGTTTGCTCACAGGAACCCTGGGTGCTCACACACACACTACTCTCCAAATTGGGAAGGAGCAAAGCCTACAGACTTAAAGATCCTTCTCTGAGGAGGGCGAGGCCAGATTATTGCTCAAACACTAGGAGAGCTTGAGTCTGCCAAGCAGTTCCTGATCCTAGGCCACCACACACACAAGATACTTCAGAGATATGGGAATAGCTTGTTCTCTGTGGAGGCCTAGACCAGAGGTCTTTTGGGGTAGCCGGGGCCAGGGGTAGATATAGGACCCAGGGACAAACCACAGAGCTACAGACTGTGGCTGAGAGTGCAGGAGGAAAGGCAGGCCCGGAAGCTCGTCCTCCTCACTGGACCATTCTGTAGAACCAGGCATCATGATGTTAGAGAAGGGTGGAAACAGAGGCTGGGGTTGGGGTCAAAGGTTTCAGGTGCCTAAAAGGAGCTTCTGCTAAACAAGGTCTTGGGGTGTGTCCAAGGACAGTTTTTGACACACAAGTTCCCAGGCTGGATGTGTGGTGGTGCACCTTGGCTGGCTACAGTCTCATTGAGACTCGAGTCATTGGATTCACTAGGTTTTGGAGATGAACCTTCTCAGACTCCTTGTTTCGCATTGCCTACATCTACTTATCCAAAGGCTGGTTGTCTGTAGCTCTGTGGTGACTGGCTATAGTCTCATTTATACTCAAGTCATTAGGGGCCACCAGGGTTGGACGCTTCTACTCTCTTGTACAGATAACTTTGTATGCCATTCCTGCAGTTGTTTATCCACAAGCTGGTGGGAGGGACAGTGTTTGATGAGAGATGGGCTGCATTGCTGAGAAATTTGGGGAACAATGTGACCCAAGTCTTCTAAGGAATAGACAACCCATCTCTGTTGCCACTCAGGCTCCTGGTAACTTATGTCCCAATATGTGGTTGTCCCTCTTGACTAGGTTGAGGAGAGCAGGGTGTAAACAATGGCTGGGGTATGGAGCAAAGACTTTTGGTGCCAAACCAGGAGCCTCTGCTAGGGGAGGCCTTGAGGTATGTCCATAGTCAGTTTTTGGGACACAGGTTCCAATGGTGTGCTCTTCTCTCAGCTTTGATCCTGTTTGTCTTGAGAGTGCATGTTGGCTGGCAACAGTCTCATTTAGACTCGAGTCATTAAGGGGTCACAAGGTATTGAAGATGAGCCTTCTCAGACTCCTTGTTGTGCCTTGCCTACAGCTGCTTATCACAAGGTGGTGTCTGTCAGTGATCCGTGGCTGGCTGCAGTCTCATTTAGACTCAGGTCACTGGGGTCACTATGGTTTGGAGATGAATTGTCTATTCTTTAGAAATGTTTGCATCCCATGCCTGTAGCTGTTTATCCACAAGCTGTTGGGCAGGACAGTGTTTGATGAGAGATGGGCTGCATTGCTGAGAAATGTGGGTGATAAATTCACCCAAGTCTTCTAAGGAATGCTGCTCTGATTGCACTCAGATTCCTGATAACTAATGTCCCTCTCTTCACCCCCATGCCAACGTCTTGCTATATTTGAAAGCTTTGATAGCCACCCTTCACCAGGACTCAGGCAAGGGACAGGACGATCTGAGTCTCATACTGGGGCCAACCCACCACTAACACCCCAGGATGCTATTTTTCTCACCTATTCCCTCTATTTCCCACTCAACTTTTTGGGTAGCAGGGGGCCATTTGCAGACATGCGACCCAGGGAGTGATCACAGATTTATAGACTGTGACTCAGTGGCCAGGTGGAGAGCAGGCTGAGAAGCTCCTCCTGCTAAACTGGCCTTTCTGTACACTCAGGCATCATAATGCCAGGAGTGTCCTCTACCAATATGTGGTTGTCCCTGTTGACTAGGCTGGGGAAAGCAGGGTGGAAACAGTAGCTGGCTTTGGGAGCAAAGGCTTTAATGCCAACAAGGGAGTCTCTGCTAGGATAGGCCTTGGGGTGTGTCAATAGTCAGTTTTTGACACACACGTACCTATGATGGACTCTGCCCTGTGAGCCTGGATGTCTCGTGGTGCACGTTGGCTGGCTACAGTCTCGAGACTCGAGTCATTGGGGGTCACCAGGTTTTGGAGATGAGCCTTCTCAGATGTCTTTTTGTGCATTGCCTACAGCTCCTTGTCCACAAGCTGTTGTCTGTAGCTCTGCAGTGACTGACTAGAGTCTCATTTATACTCAAGTCATTGGGGGGCCACTAGGGTTGGAGGCAGCTTCTCTCTTGTACAGATAACTTTGTATGCCATGCCTGCAGTTGTTCATCCACAAGCTGGTGGGAGGGACAGTGTTTGATGAGAGATGGGCTGCATTGCTGAGAAATTTGGGGGACAATGTGACCAAGTCTTCTAAGGAATAGACAACCCATCTCTGCTGCCACTCAGGTTCCTGGTAACTTATGTCCTTCTCTTCACCCCCATGACCATTTACTCCTTTCTTTGAGACCTCAGTGTGACAGGTAGACAGACAGGCTAGGAAGCTCCCCCTCTTCATGGACCTCTCTGTAGAACCAGGAATCATCATGCCAGGAGGGTCTTGTCCCAATATGTGGTTATCCCTGTTGTCCAGGATAGGGAGAGCAGGCTGAAATCAGTGGCTGGGCCGAGGGCAAATACTTTAGTTGCCAAACAAGGTAGCCTTTGCTAGGCAAGGTCAACGGGTGTGTCCACAGTCAGTATTTGGCACAACGTTTTTGTTATCATGTGGGGCTCTGCCATGTAAGCCTGGATATCCGTCAGTCACCGTGGCTGGCTACAGTCTCATTTAAACTAGAGTCATTGGTTGTCACCAGGCTTTGGAAATGAGACTTCTCAGACTCCTTGCTGTGCCTTGCCTACAACTGCTTATCCACATCTAGTTTTTGTCACAGTGTCATAGCAAGCTACAGTTTTAGGTGGATTCAATTATTTTGAGGTCACCAGGTTTTGGAGACTTCTCTCTTCTTCAGATATCTTTGAATGTGATGCCTGCAGCTTTGGTGTTCATCCACAAGACTGTGGGTACGACAGTGTTTGATGAGAGATGGGCTGCATTGCTGAGAAATGAGGACAAAGTAATCCAAGTCTTCTAAGGAATAGACAACCGACTCTGCTGCCACTGATAGCTAATGTCCCTCCCTTCACCCCCAATTTCATGTCTTGTCTTTGAGACCTCAGAGTGCCACCACTCACCAGGACTCAGGCAGGAAATGAACTATGGGGGGCTCATGCTGGTGTCAACCCCCCACTGGGTTCCTAGCATGCTGTTTTACTCACCTGTTCCCCCTCGTTCTCATTCAATTTTGGGTAGCAGTGGCCAGAGGTCTGTGGCTGAGGGGCCAGGAGGAAATCCAGGCTGAGATGCTCCTCCTTACTGGACTCCTTTGTAGAACCAGGCATCATCATGGCAGGAAGGTCATGTCCCAATATGTGGTTCTTCCTGTTGTACTGGGAGGGAAAGCTGGGTGGAAATAGTTGCTGAGTGTGGGGCTAAGTCTTTAGGTGCCAACAATTGAGCCTCTGCTAGGCTAGGCCTTGGGTGTGTCCATAGTAGTTTTTGGCGCACAGATTCCCATGCTGGATTCTGCCCTGTGAGCCTGGATATCTGTTGTTATGCCATGGTTGGCTACAGTCTCATTTATACCATAGTCATTTTGTTTCTCCAGTCTTTGTGGATAAGCAGCTATAGACACAGCATGACAGTCTGTGAAGGCTCAGGTGGACACTTCCAGATGCTTCTGCCTCCTTGGGTCCTGGGCATTCCCCATATCAAACCATGAACCCCGACATGACAACCTTGACTTGCCTTAAACCTTCCCACAGCATTGTGGAATCTCAGTGGGAGCACCGTGATCATGTCACCCCATTTTAAACAGTCCTCAGATGCAGGGCCTTGAGCACTCCAAGGCCCCTTTGACTCTGCCCCTGCCTGCTCTTGGACTGTGCTACAGCCTGTTCAAACCTATATCAGAAGGACCTGTGTTCCCCCACTCCAGATTAATGAAGCTTCAGACAGAAGAAGTGATGTATGTACAGAAGCTTCAGTTCAGGAATGGGGAGCATGGCCTATTGCACTCATCCCCTCCAAAGTCTGAGACTCAGGGGACTCTATCCCGATCTATGAGCAGAAACCAGGTAGCATATTGTACCCACAAGGAGGGGCCACAAATCATGATGTGGCCTCTGTGGGTCTGTTCCTTCAAAGGGCCATTATTGACTACAGACAATTCCCAGTCTGGAACTCAGATGCTCCTGCTCTTTTGAGTTCCTCATCCTATCAGTCCCTCACACACTCTCCTGAGAAGGGAGTAGGAGTCCTGCAGACTTTGAGTGTCTGTGAGTAGGGGTACTCACACTGAGGCTGCGTGGATATCAAGGTCTTATCCACAGACTTTGTTCACACAAGGCATCCGGACAACCAGTACCTTCAGGCACAGACCATGCTTCACAGCAGTTGGGTGTAACCTGTGTTAGACTAGCAGGCTGTTTTTGAGCTGAGGCCACAAGCTTTGCTTCAGGTTCAAACTGGATGGTGGTGACCTTGCCAAGCTCAGTGTCATGGGAGCCATATCAAGCAGCTCCTTTCACCAGGGGCATCATGGGGAAAGAAGGCAGCACCAGATGGTTTCCAGGATCAATAACCAAGGTCACCAGGTGGGGCAATTGAGTGGTTTCTCGGGGACACTACTGGATAGGCCCAAAAGTGAGGATGGGCAAGATCCAGAAAGCTGAGCCAGACACCCTCAGGTGCAGGGTCATGTCTGGGAGCAACAAAGGAGATACTGTGGAGACAAAGAAAATGGGGAATAAGAGTGAGGTCTGTGCACGGGAAAGTGGCCCAACTCACGACAGGAAGCTCACCACAGAGAGTGACAGGTGCCATCACAGAAATAATTACACTGAGAAACATCAAAACAAAATGCGACTGAATTGGGAAATGAGAAAGCCAGTCTAGAGTACAGGCCAGTGTGGGTTTTGGAGGAGGGATACTGGGTCATTGGTGCTGTGAATGTTGTACTGGTGAAGGTTTTTTAAAATAAAAAATCAAAAGATCTTAAAATTTGGAGAGTCACTCCAAGTGCATACCATTTTGTAGTTTATTTTCTTCTTCGTCCTAAAAAAAAACGAAATCTGTATGACATATAGACTCTCCCCATGTTTACTATACTTTTAGATGTTTTAGTGTCAATAGGAGGCCAGATGGATCCAAAAAGATCCAGAAAGCTGAGCCAGACACCCTCAGGTGCAGGGTCCTGTCTGGGAGCAACACAGGAGATACTGTGGAGACAAAGAAAATGGGGGATAAGAGTGAGGTCTGTGCAGGGGAAAGGGGCTTGTGTCCCTCTGTATTCCCCAGACATCCCTCAATCCCAGCTCTCATACTGAAGGCCTGTTGACAGGGTTCAGGGCAGTGAGCACTGACTCACAATGGTTCCTTAACATGGTTGGATCCTTTACCTCAGGCTCAATTATTGTTCATCAAGATCCCGAGTTTAGTGCACATATGTGCTGGGGAGGAATCTCAAATGGTTTCACTGAGAGCCTTCCATAGGCCTCTTCTTTACATTCATGGGAAACTCATTACATGTCCATGGGTATTTAACCCTGAGCACAGCCACTAGCAGTGGCTAAAGCATTCTGACCATATGCAATCAGCATATGGATATTTTTCTGATATAAATAATATTCTCTTTAAACTATACCTCTAGCCCCTACAAAACTCACCATCACAATATAACCTCATCCCTTCCCTTGAAAGGCCTCAGTCTTTAAATGAGTGATTTCATAGTACATACCCTCAGAGTAAGGCTGCATATATACATAAAGTGTGCATCTATTATCATTGACTTCTCTGCAGTAGAACACTCCTAAACTTTGCTAGAGGTCTGACACTCTGAGAGGTGGTGCAGATAATGATCTGATAATGATCTGTATTTCTTAATACAAATGATCAGAATGGCAATGCACATAGGGAACACCCTGGGTCCTTGCTCACAGTGCACCCCATGCTGTCTCTCTTACGTTTTCTCTTAATCTTTCTCACTCTCTTTTCACCCCTGCCACCTCCCTTCCTTCAGACCCATTCACCTGGCTCTTCAATGACTTTCGCTGTCTTAGAAGCATACACACACAGGAAAACATAAGAGAAGTGAATATTAAGAGAATCATACCTGAAAATGCATCTTTTATCTAAGTCATCTATTATTTTGGTGTCATTAGCAAGCCAGATGGAAACTGCTGTCAAAGATATCAAGAAATAAATTGAGAAGCAAGATTATTGGAAAGATCATTTCACTGGTATATCAACCCAGTTAAGTGAGGTTGGATATTTGGTCTTTGATCTAGTAGGTTAACACTGTCCAAGTGCAGAAATATGCATCTGCCACAATATATAGAAATATTTATATGTAGAGATAAAACTATGACTTTTTGCATCATACAAATAAAGCGACATTACAACTGTTTACTTGAAAACGGGATGCTTACTGTATGACTTCACCAAGGTCATTGTGCTTATAGTCCATAGAAAAAGGCACAAACTCATTCACGTTTGGTTCTAAAGGAAACAGGCTTTCTTTTTAACTTTACAAAGAACAAGGGAAGCTTACCTTTTTTAATTAACTTTTTTCTCCAAGTAACATGTTTTTCTTTTTTGGTATTCTCTGAGAAAAGAGAAATTAGAACTCATCAAGAGCTGCTTGATGTTACTTGTTGAACTTCACTTGCCAAAACATTCACAAATAAAGTTGGAATAGAAAGGATCCTCAAATTCAAGCAAAATAATATGTGACTAGAGACTAATGATCAAAGTCCTATCAGTGTACTGTTTTGTGTTTTTTTTTTTGTCTGTTTGTTTGGGGGCCACTTTCAGTAACAATCAGGGTTACTCCGGAATCTCAGAAATTACTCCTGTGCTCAGAAATTACTCCTGGCAGGGTCAGGGAACCCTAGCAGATGCTGGGGGTCAAACTAAAGTCAGGCCGGGTAGGCCTTGTGCAAGGCAAACACCCAACCATTGTGCTACCTCTCCAGCCCCATAAACTTATATTTCGAAGGGTTATGTCACTAAGTTCCCTAAGCAGAGGTTTGTTTGGTAGACACATTCAAACCTAATCAAATGTTTTTGAAGTTGAGGTTACTATGTGATCCCTGATTTTCACTGCTTTGATTAGTCATAAAGTATAAAAAGTACATAATATATTACATTATGGGATAGTGTTGGGATACATGAATATTACAGGGAATTCAACTGTAATACATTTCTTGGAAGGCTCACTATTTATGTGTCTTAAATTCTCTTTTTCCCATTGGTGGCAATACTCTATTACATTCTGTTATAATTCTCAACAGTGGGGCACTATCCAATATGCCGATTTATTACCTAGCCTAGGTAATCTAACCCTCAATCTCATGAGTACAGACCTAAAAATACATTTCTTTTGAGGAAGGTAACAAATACATTATTCAGTAGGATATCAATTTATTCTACACATCCCTTGTACTGTTCCTAGTAGCAAGTTGAAATTTCTTATGTTGGACAAGAAATGGATGCTTGAAGGAGATACTTCTAATCACTACAGTTCTCAACATAAGAATGAACACTGTCCACTTCCTTTGAAACTCCACAGATTTTTAAGTGAGTGAATTCACAATATATACCATGATCCTTGATCATCCTTGCTTCCTGCTTCCTTTATAGCTCTAATGCAAAAGAGAGAGAGAGAGAGAGAGAGAGAGAGAATATAAATTAAGAAAAAAAATTTCGAGAAACAAAACCTAAAGTCAATCGACAAACTGCTAAAAATACCTGATTTTTTTCAGTTGTTTTTTCACTATCATCTTTGGTGAAATTGGGTGGGCTGGGCTCTGCCCTGTGAGCCTGGATGTCTGTCGCTGTGCCATGGCTGGCTACAGTCTCATTTATACTGGAGTCATTTAGTTTCTCCAGGTTTTGTGGATAAGCAGCTATAGACACAGCATGACAGTCTGTGAGGGAAGGCTCAGGTGGACAGTTCCAGATGCTGCTACCTCCTTGGGTCCTGGGTATTCCCCATATCAAACCCTGAACCATGACATGACACCTTTGATGTGCCTTAAACCTTCCGACAGCAGATGTGGAATCTCAGTGGCCTGGCCCTTGAACCCTGCCCCTGCCTGCCATTGGGCTGTGCTAGAGCCTGGCTAGGCCTATCTGAGATCGACCTGTGTTCCCCCACTCCAGATTCACGAAGCTTCAGTCAGAGAAAGGGATGTATGTACAGAAGCTTCAGTTCAGGATTGGGGAGCATGGCCTATTGCACTCATCTCCTCCAAAGTCTGAGTCTCAGGGGACTCTATCCCCATCTGTGAGCCAGAAACCAGGTAGCACTTTGGACCCACAAGGAAAGCCACAAATCTTGAGGAGGCCCCTGTGGGACTGTTTCTTCAAAGGAGCTTTTTTGTCTTCAGACAGTTCCCAGTCTGGAGCTCAGCTGCTCCTGCTCTTTTTTGTTCCTCATCCGTCAGTCCCTCACGCACTCTCCTGAGAAGGGAGTAGGAGTCCTGAAGACATTGAGTGTCTGTGAGTAGGGGTACTCACACTGAGGCTGAGTGGATATCAAGATCTTATCCACAGACTTTGTTCAGACAAGGCGTCCAGACAACCAGTACCTTCAGGCACAGACCATGCTTCACAGCAGTTGGGTGTAACCTGTGTTAGACTAGCAGGCTGCTTTTGAGCTGAGGCCACAAGCTTTGCTTCATGTTCAAACTGGACTGTGGTGACCTTGCCAAGCTCAGTGTCATGGGAGCCATATCAAGCAGCTCCTTTCACCAGGGGCATCATGGGGAAAGAAGGCTGCACCAGATGGTTTCCAGGATCAATAACCAAGGTCACCAGGTGGGGCAATTGAGTGGTTTCTCGGGGACACTACTGGATAGGCCCAAAAGTGAGGATGGGCAAGATCCAGAAAGCTGAGCCAGACACCCTCAGGTGCAGGGTCCTGTCTGGGAGCAACACAGGAGATACTGTGGAGACAAAGAAAATGGGGAATAAGAGTGAGGTCTGTGCAGGGGAAAGGGGCTTGTGTCCCTCTGTATTCCCCAGACATCCCTCAGTCCCAGCTCTCACTACTGAAGGCCTTTTGACAAGTTTCAGGGCAGTGAGCACTGCTTGCACTGGTTCCTTAAGTTGGTTGGATCCTTTACCTCAAGCTCAATTATTGTTCATCAAGATCCCGAGTTTAGTGCACATAAGTGCTGGGGAGGCATCTCAGATGGCTTCACTGAGAGCCTTCCATCGGCCTCTTCTTTAAATTCATGGGAAACTCATTACGTGTCCTTGGGTATTTAACCCTGAGCACAGCCACTAGCAGTGGCTAAAGCATTCCGACCATATGCAATCAGCATATGGATATTTTTCTGATATAAATAATATTCTCTTTAAACTATACCTCTAGTCCCTACAAAACTCACCATCACAATATACCCTCATCCCTTCCCTTGAAAGGCCTCAGTCTTTAAATGAGTGATTTCATAGTACATACCCTCAGAGTAAGGCTACATACATATGTAAAATGTGCATCTATTATCATTGACTTCTCTGCAGTAGAATACTCCTAAACTTTGCTAGAGGTCTGACACTCTGAGAGGTGGTGCAGATAATGATCTGATAATGATCTGTATTTCTTAATACAAATGATCAGAATGGCAATGCACATAGGGAACACCCTGGGTCCTTGCTCGCAGTGCACCCCATGCTGTCTCTCTTACGTTTTCTCTTAATCTTTCTCACTCTCTTTTCACCCCTGCCACCTCCCTTCCTTCAGACCCATTCACCTGGCTCTTCAATGACTTTCGCTGTCTTAGAAGCATACACACACAGGAAAACATAAGAGAAGAGAATATTAAGAGAATCATACCTGAAAATGCATCTTTTATCTAAGTCATCTATTTTTTTGGTGTAATTAGCAAGCCAGATGGAAACTGCTGTCAAAGATATCAAGAAATAAATTGAGAAGCAAGATTATTGGAAAGATCATTTCACTGGTATATCAACCCAGTTAAGTGAGGTTGGATATTTGGTCTTTGATCTAGTAGGTTAACACTGTCCAAGTGCAGAAATATACGTCTGCCACAATATATAGAAATATTTATACGTAGAGAGAAAACTATGACTTTTTGCATCATACAAATAAAGCGACATTACAACTGTCTACTTGAAAAGGGGATGCTTACTGTATGACTTCACCAAGGTCATTGTGCTTATAGTCCATAGAAAAAGGCACAAACTCATTCACGTTTGGTTCTAAAGGAAACAAGGCTTTCTTTTTAACTTTACAAAGAACAAGGGAAGCTTAACTTTTTTTTTAATTAAAATTTTCATCAAGTCACATGTTTTACTTTTTTGGTATTCTCTGAGAAAAGAGAAATTAGAACTCATCAAGAGCTGCTTGATGTTACTTGTTGAACTTCACTTGCCAAAACATTCACAAATAAAGTTGGAATAGAAAATATCCTCAAATTCAAGCGAAACAATATGTGACTAGAGACTAATGATCAAAGTCCTATCAGTGTACTGTTTTGTGGGGTTTTTTTCTGTCTGTTTGTTTGGGGGCCATTTTCAGTAACACTCAGGGTTACTCCGGACTCTGTGCTCAGAAATTACTCCTGGCAGGGTCAGGGAACCCTAGCAGATGCTGGGGGTCAAACTAAAGTCAGGCCAGGTAGGCCTTGTGCAAGGCAAACACCCAACCATTGTGCTACCTCTCCAGCCACATAAACTTATATTTTGAAGGGTTATGTCACTAAGTTCCCTAAGCAGAGGTTTGCTTGGTAGACACATTCAAACCTAATCAAATGTTTTTGATGTTGAGGTTATTATGTGATCCCTGATTTTCACTGCTTTGATTAGTCATAAAGTATAAAAAGTACAAAATACATTACATTATGGGATAATGTTGAGAGAGATATGAATGTTACTGTGAAGTGTGAATTCAAGTGTAATTCATTTCTTGGAAGGCTTACTCTTTGTCTTAAATTCTGTTTTACCCAAGCATGGCAATAATCATTTGCATTCTGTTATAATTCTCAACAGTGGGACACTATCCAATATGCCTAGCCTAGGTTATCTAACCTGAAATCCCATGCCTACAAAGCCAATAAAATACATTTCTTATGAGGAAGGTAACATATATAATTTTCAATAGGATATCAAGTTATTCTTCACATCCCTTGTACTGTTCCTACTAGCAAGTTGAAATTTCTTGAGTTGGTAGATGAGGCCATCAGAAAGGCCTATCAATATGACATTAAATTTATTCCACAGTAAAGTAAAGAAGTAAAGACATGTTTTCTTTAGGGCATGATTTCAGTGTAGACTAGAAAAAAACAGTATAAATATCAGAGAATATTCTGCCCTGAACCTGTGGTTTCTTAAGAACTAGAAATTCAGTCAAATTTGAATGTCACAATCAATCATTGGTGAAATTCTTGGAATTGTCTGATCTTTTTGGAAGAATTCCAGGCCAATAAAATTGAGGGGATGATGACAATGTTCTTCAAGGATAAAATTGTTTTAGTAAAAGTAAAAAATAAATAATGTTTTGAGCAATGTGGATTTAACAGTTTTTTAATGGCTTCTCCTAAAAAAAAAAACATGTCGCCATCATTCATTTATACTATATTATTTTCTTTGTATCATTTATTCAACATCAGAGGACTGAAGTCAATCTGTTAAGCATACTTCTACAGATGTTGGTTTGTCATTTTCTATGTGATCTTCAACGTGTGGACCTGAAGGAGGTGAGCGTATGTCAGTCCATTGGTGTGTAAGGGTCTGTGCTGGCCTAACACTCAATTAGAGATCATGACAACTCCAAGAATGCAATTAGCAAGGGCGGGTTTATTGACTGACTAGGCAGGGATGCGATCATGTCAAAAGACAGAGGACCAGAGCCCCGAACAGCAAAGCAAGAGGGTTTTTATAGGGTTTGGGCTGTAGGGGAAGGCAATGTCCAATCAAGAGTTTCTTCTTCCAAATACGGCTCAGGCTTCCGGGGGGGGGGGGGCTTTCCAAAGTGATTTTTGAGTATGTTTCTAGCATTGCTAGGGTTTGGGCTATAGAGTAGTGGGGCAGATAATGTCCAGTGTAGAGTTCAAGTTAGCTTCCTCCTCCAAAAATGGCTCAGGGTTCCCGGGGGTGTTTCCAAGGGGATTTTTGTGTACCTTCGTTGCCATGTTGCCAACTCAAGGTGCTCATTTGGCCAAAGGTTTGGTTAATTGGTTTGATTGTCTTTTGTCATTCTGTTGACTCCTCTCCCCTCTAACACCCCATGCCAGGAACTTTCTGTTGGCACATCACACACCTTATGATAAAGGCGTTTTGGACAAATATTAGAACTTTAGCAAGAGTTTAACTTCAACAGGAGTCTGGTTTAAGCATTACAAGTTAAGCATTACAAGAATTACAATGGATTAAGCATTACAAGTTATTGCTAGGCCTTAATTAGTATATTTTAAACATGTTTTACCTGACCCTATTCTTTTACATATATAGATACTATTATTGCTATGCTTCAGTCAATATATGTTTTAAATCCTATTTCCCAGGTCCAGCTTAACTTTAAAAAAATCTAAACTTCTAGACTGTAGAAGGAATTGATTATGGATGTCATTAGTGAAAATCATATGAACGCTTTCCATGCTTATCTTTTTGATAGGAAGCAAATAGGAGCAGAAAAGAAAACAATAAAGTCATTATTAACTATATAATAGACACCCAAAACAAAGAACATATTAATGGTGTTCATTCTTGGCACTTGTAGTGACAGCACCAAGATATATTTACTGAAAATAACTTGACAGTTCTGAGAGAGCTGTAGCTTGTAACTCAGCTGTTAATAAAGAGAGTTTCTAGGTCTTTCTTTGATACCTCCCCGCCCTCTGGTTCTGAAGCTGAAGTGAAGAGTCTATATTCTTGGGTGATTTCACATTAATAATAAGCAAAGTTTAGGCAGCAGTCTTGAAGGGCAGTTGGAACATCATGGACCTGCATGTAATTCTGGCAATACAATCAACTTTACAAATCATGTTATGGTTCCTATGGATATTGTAGTCAGATCTATTGTTAGGGTATTGCATTCTATTCAGTATAAAGTTCAGCATGGGCATAGTGTTGATGTCTGATTTCAGATTAGCATAAACTACTCATAAAACTAAAGAATTTTGTTACAAGCATGTTATAAATACCAATTACTTCCCATAAAACAAAAGATTTGAGAGTAAAATTTAGAAAATTTTCCCTGAAAAACAATTTTGACAAATTACTTTGTACCAATAATTAATCTGAATGACTATGAATTAAACTTTACATTGAAAAGAAACTGAGTGGCAGGATTCATCAAGCAAAAAATCTAATTGTTTACTGGTTAGAGGAACACTCTGAAATTAAAAGACTCTCTGATATTAAGAGAATAAATACAGGCTAAGAGTGAAAGGATAAAAGTATACATACAAAGTTTAGATACAAAGTATGTATACAAAGTGTACTTGCAAACTCAATTAAATGAAACCTGTGATGGACATATTAAGTCAAAGCAAGCAACATTCAACTGAAGCCACTTAATAAGAAATAGTAAAAAATGGTTATTTTCTAAAGAATATATCATAAACTAATAATTTATCAAAATAGTTGCATCATATGAGGCCCTTGAACCTCTTATAAAGATTCTGCTCAGAGGCCATAAGAACTTTATTGAAAAAATACAATATTAGTATTAAATATCCATTGTCTATTTTGGCACTAGACACTTAAGTCAGGATATCAATAGATATACAAGAAAAAAGAAAGAAGAATATAAAACTGGGAGATATTTTCACAAAAAAAGCTTTTGATTTTCAATAAAACCAAAAATTGAATAGGATTATTTATAGTGAGTGCATGTGGAGACTTTGCTCTTTTTCAGATATCTTTGCATACCAGGCCTGCAGCTGTCTATCCACAAACTGGTGGGTGGGACAATGTTTGAAGAGAGATGGCTGCATTGCTGACAAATATGGGGACAAAGTGAGAAAAGTTTTCTAAGGAATAGACAACCCTGCAGTGCTGACAATCTGCTTCCTGATAACTAATGCCTGTCTCTTCACCGCCATGCCCACGTCCTCCTCTCTTTGAGACCTCAAAATGCCTTCTTCACCAGGTATCAGGCAGGGACTGGACTATCGGTGGCTCATGCTGGGGTCAACCACACACTGGCATCGCAGCATGCTGTGTTTCCTTTTCACCTGTTCCCTCTCAGTTCCATTCAACTTTGGGGGTAGCAGGGCCAGGGGCAGACAAACGATCCAGGGACAAACTAAAGAGCTACAGACTGTGGCTTAAAGGCCAAGAAGATTGCCAGGCTAAGAAGCTGTTCCTCCTCACTGCACCCCTCTGTAAAACCTGGCATCATCATACAAAGAGAAAGCTGTCCCAATATGTGGTTGTCCCTCTTGACTAGGGTGCGGACAGCAGGGTGGATAAAATGGCAGGGGTATGGGGCAAAGATTTTAGGTGTCAAACAAGGGAGCCTCTGCTAGGTGAGACCTCGGGGTGTGGCCATAGTCAGTTTTGGGCGCCCAGGTTCCCATGGTGCACTCTGTTCTGCGCTCTGAGCCTGAATGTCTTGTCAGTGCATGGTGGCTGGCTACAGTCTAATTTAGACTCGAGTAATTGGAGGTCAATTAGTGTGGTTATTACGATGTGTTGTGGTAGGGTTCAGGGGTTAGAAGATGTGCGTGGCTGCAGAGCAAAACAGAGCTGCCATCCCCCTCTGGCTCAACCCAAAAAGCAGGCAGGGAGCAAGGCAGCAGTCTTTTATAATGGTTCCCTGTGCCCAAATAGATGGCAGGAATCGTCCCTACGTTTAGTTTATTGGATATAGACAGCTTACCAGTTCTGCACCCTTAAGAGATTATGTTCGTTAAGGTCTTCTTGGCTGCCTCATGCAGAAATGTCCAATAATCAATGCTGAAATGCCAGCAGCACACCTACCTACTACCACAAAGATAATTATCACTTTCTTATGAGCCTGACCCTTGTACTTCATGTCTTGCTTAGTTTCATCTTGTGCCTTCTCCGAGTGGTCCACTGTGGGCATGACATTCTACTTCGTTAGCTAACATCTCACCCTGGTTCTCCACCAGCATGGCGATGTCCATAAACATGTTATGAAGCTCCTTGATGCTGCTCTCCAGCTATGCTGTGCCAGCTCTTGCACTCACTGAGGGCATGCTTGGAAATCTCAGAGGCAATGAACCCAGCAGAGAAGATGGTTGGGTTTCCATTCTCCAACATCTCCTGCTCCTCATCAGTGGTTTTCTTGCCAGTGATCTCGAGTTGCCACTGGAGTCGCTCTTTGCTGCGCTCATAGAAGTCCACTTGGGCTTAGTTGTATTTGGTCATCACCTCCACAAACTTCCAGGACAGGACTGAGAGCTGGGATTTCTGCATGCGTAGATTTGTGAACAAGCAGGTCACTTCCTCTTCAATTTGGCCCTCAAGGCTCTTCAGCTTTTTATGGACCTTGATGGCCCTTTTTTTGATTTCCGCTGTGAGCTACCCCAGATCATCCTTGGTTTGGGGCTCTGGAATGGGCTCAGACAGAATGCCACTGTAGAGCTTTTTGGCCTCTTCCACATGTGCTGATATTTGATCAATGTTGAGCCGGGTTTCCTTGATCTCTGCAAAGAATACGTCCATGAAAGCCGTGTTGTCAATGATGATCTCGACGCCAAGGCATCCTCATCCTACGTCATCTAGGCCTTGAGCTGCTCTAGCCGGTCCTTCATCCTGTAGTCCAGACGCCCATGGGCAGGTGAATGCATTGGAGGTGAACAGCCGGAAGGGCTGCCAGTTACAGTCCCTGCAAGGGAGCTCCTAGCCCAGGCAGAAGAGGCGGAAGCTGCAGGCTAAGGAGGAGCTTCCCCCACATTGTCCCCTCCCACCTGCTCCTCATGGCATTTTACTTAAGTTGGCATAATCTGAGAATGCGTCAATTTATTCCTGAATCCCCTTGTAGCAGAATTCATATTGTTCTAGTGTCTGATTCATGTGTGACCTCTGTAGCCATAGGTTCTTGACTTTCAGGAAGACATCTCCCCATCCTCCCCTCTGCTCTCACCCACTCCAGAACAGTGCTTAGAGCACAGCAGGTCCCCTTCCATCTTGCCCCAGTGCTGCAGTGCACAGTGATGGTGTGGTTCCCTGACTGCTGCTGCTGCTTCTGCACCTCTGCAATGATGCTAATCATGCCCTTTTCAGCACTGGGATGCCCTCTTCAGGCCAGCCGTGGAAGTGGAACTGTTGGATCTGCTGGCTCTTACTCTCCCTAGTGTTGGTGACAAGGAGGTCTCTGGCAGAGGAGCTTTCACAATCCTCTTCTTCAGCTCCACTGTGATGTCTTCAAAGGACAACAGTCTCTCTGAGGGCCAGTACTGAGCACACTTCTGGCCTCTCTCCTTCAGTCCATTAGCATAACAATGAGCAGGCTTTCCATTTCCAGGTCATTTTCCAGAAGTCTTCAATGTTGTGGAGAAGAGAGTCCTGGCTGATGATGCTGAAATCCTTCTGGCGGTAATCATCAATGAAGGAAGCATTCACATAGTCTGTGTTATACTCACCCACTTGACTGGAATGATCACTCTGTTGAACTCCTATGGAATTATCTGTAAAACAGTTCTTCTTCATATTGGCTGAGAGGAGTCTAGTCCGCATCTTGTCATTCTGAATTTTGATAGATGATAATTTCTTGAACTCCTAACCCATTGTTGCTGGTCCCTGGGATCTTGTAGATTTTCTGTAGATGTGGTTCTGGAGAGGTCGCTTCCAGTTCTGTACCTTAACAGAAATAATGCTCTAGAAGAGCTTGGTACACGAAGACACACTGCATGTCTCTGCACCATCTGCCAGCACTGTGCACCGATTCGGCTCACAAAGCATTATATGTCCACCTTCTACTCAGTATGCATCATGTCCAGCATGGCAATTATGACAACAAATGTTGTCCTACCCCTGAGTCATTTATTCTCTGTGGTCTCAGTTAAATTTTTTCACACAATCGATGTTGTCGGTGTCAAGTTTCTGTCGTTACAGATCCTGGTTTCTGTGAATATCCTACATAGAAGTCAGGGTGATGTGGAGCATCCTCTAGTTTACATTACTGGGCAATGCAGAGAATCTTGCCCATTACTCAGGTTGTTGCTGTTGCTAGGTTATCTGAGTGTTAACTTCTGGTTTACTTCTTGAAGTAAACCGATGCCAGGGCAGGGTAGGGTATTCCCTGACAGAGGTTAGCTTCCTGGTGATGTTATAGACAACTGTGGTTGTTTCTGTAGACAGTATCCATGGTTCAGGGTTAATGGATATTTTGGCAATATTTAGGGTGTAAGGCCCCACTGCATTACAAAATGAGTGTGTTCCTATCTCTATTAGATAAGAACTTATTTGCATATGTAATGTTTTCCCATTTTAATGTGCCTATGCAAAAGAGGAACAATGCCACAAGGTATTATTGGCTCCCAGCAGTCCCATGTCAGGAAATGCCCTCAAGTGGGGGACTTCTCAGAAACCGAGTCTGGTAGCAAGCAAAAGTCCACAGTGAAGGAAAGTAGAGAAAAGGCTGGCCACAGAGATTAGATCAATAGCTACAGAGTATTGGTTTCTTCTCTAGCTGAGAGTCTATCTTTTTACTTTGGGTGCTGGTTGGCAGCTGGCTGGAGTGGGGATAATTTGCTTTATGAGCAGCCAAGAACTGAGGGTAAAAAGGTTAATTGGTGGTAATAGTAGGTGGGAGTGAAGAAGTGAAGAACTAGAAACGAGCTTGTAAGGTGGTGATCAAAGGTGGGAAGGACAGTATACAACATAAGCATTCTGTTTATTGATACTGTACATTAGCAGGCATAGGTATGACAGGTCTGCATGCTCATGCACATATATCATCAGACACTAAGGATTGACCCATGGGTTACAGTCAAAAAGCTGACCCATATGAAAAAGAACAGAGTGCTTAAATGCTAAGATAAAATAAGTAAAGTTGGGAAGTCTGATATAAAGGTTTTCCATTTTCTAGCCCAGTCATGCTTGTGAAGGATAGAATATAAAGAGAGGCTTCATGGATTAGATTTGTGTATAGGGCCTTTCAAGGAAAAAATCATAGTATTTAAGTCTAGAAAGCAAAGTGTAATGGTAATGAGCACTTATGTTAAGTCAATACCATGAAGTAGACATATATATCCCAGAGGACATTGGACAGACATTGGTATGGCAAACACATATACTCACGCACTTATATCAGAATACACTGGGGATAAATCCATGGGTCAAAGTTGAAAAACTGACCCAGGTTCAGTGATAAAATGTCCTTTTTATGAAATAAAAGTGTAAATAAGGTAAAATAAAATAGAATATTTATATGTATATAAAGTTGGATAGTCTGGTGTAATGGTTTTCCATTTTCAAACCAATAGTGGTTGGTGATGGTAAACTTTACTGAAGAAAGGCTTCATGAATAAGATTGTATACTATAGTGTTATAAAAAAACAATCACTTTCTTCTTTTGAGCCAAACCCTATTTCTCAGCAGAGAGGTCTTTCATTCTTTGATCCCTTTCTATTTTCTATGGCTAGGACATGTACACTCTCACAACAAGTCACTTTTATCTTTCCCTCCAGGAGTTTAAGTTGGTGGAAATACTGGAGATCCTAGGATCTTGGCTGTCTCATCCATCTATCTTGTAGCCACATCACATAGCATGAACAAACTGTTCTCCAATGAATTTTATATTTATGTGGTAAAGAAGAAGCTGAGAAGAGTAGTTGATTGAAGAAAGTAGTTCAATATTCTGACAATATTCAGGTTGCTTATTCACATGTGATTTAATCTCTTTTAGAAACTGGTAAAATTCTTCCGAATTTTCATCATCTAGATGTTATTCTTTACCACCCTGCCTGCCTCTGGGGTAGAATTCCTCATTATTTCTCCTCATCCTCCTTCTCTCCTCCACTTCCTCCTCCTCTTCCTCCTCCTCCTCCTTCTCCTTCTCCTCCTTCAACTCCTCCTCCGTCTTCCTCTTCCTTCTTCCTCTTCCTTTTTTTTCACTTTCTCCTCCTCCTCTTCCTCTTCCTCCTCCACATCCTCCTCCTCCACTACTTCTTCTTCTTCTTCTTCTTCTTCTTCTTCTTCTTCATCTTCTTCTTCTTCTTCTTCATCTTCTTCTTTATCTCAGGCACTGTGTGATTGGCCTTTCAGCCCCCAGGAATGGTAAAAAGCTGAAAGTGAAGGAAGGCTCTTAAAGTCCTCCCTGAATTTGGAGGTGCTTTCTTTCTGCCAAGGCAGCCTTGGTGGTGAAAAGAGCCTCTAGGCCCACCCCTGAGGGCGAGCTCTCAGAGCCTGACTACCCTGCAGTCTGTAGGGGTGAGGGTGCGCTTCTTTGAGGATTGGTGCTTGAAGCTTTGTCCCAATAATGAGAACAGAGCCCTCCCTATGCCTATGGGTGCAGGTAGGGGGTGTCCTGATGCAAGGGATATCACAGTCCATTGGGTTTGTTGGGTTCTGTTGCCCCTGGTGATGTGATGCTACAGGCAGTTGGTGCCTCCTGGGCAACTTACAAGCTGGGAGTATACCTGTGGCCTCCTCTTGAGAGTTGATCCAGCTCTCAGACTGCTTGCTCTCCTTGCAAGGATCTTCCAGCACCCGAGAGGGACCAAGGCATAGTCCTCGGACTGGTGTTGAGCACAGAGGAAGGATTCAGCCTGGCTCTGAGCACATTCAGGACTGTGTACACCTCCCCTCGCCCCCAGCCAGGCAGTCAACTCTTCCCTCTAGGCCCTCCTGCCTGCCCAGGCTAAGTGCTGGGATCCTTTCTCTGAACCCCTGCTTGCTCTGGGACATGCTTTCAGTCTCACTAATCCCGAGCAGCCTCTGAAAGCAGCCTGGCTGCAGCCAGAGAACATCACTGTCTTTGTGCTTCCAGACTTCACGCTGTGCAGCCATGCTCAGGTGGGCATCGGCTGGTGCAGTACTCAGGCAGAAGCCTAGCAGTGCTCAGGGAACACTCCCTTTGTCCGTGAGCTGAAGAAACAGCAAAACCTTCTTGACTCATTCAGGTGCCTATCTCATGCCCTTTCTCAAGCAGTAAACAGTTTGCATTGGAGGAAACCTCCAGTCAGATACAAATCAGTGCAAGATCAAAAGGCCTAAGAGAGTATAGGCCATAGCTGAAACCAAGCCATGTAGACCCTTTCAGACAGGATTTTTTTATAGATTTATTGCTATAAAATTTTAATTACTTTATTGTTTATAAGGCATTGATTGTAATTTGTCAAGATGAGTTTTCGTGAAGCAATGTGCCATAATCTTCACCAGTGTGCATTTCTTTTTTAAAATTTTAATCAATATATTTACTGATATTGTGACTTAAATAGTCAATATTATTTATGTTTTTAAATATCTTTAAGCACCGTGAGTACAAACATGACTGCAGTTCAGTTTCAAAGAAAAATATTATTTGTAAATGTTTTGATGCAAATTTGCACAGATTCTTTCCAACTATGATAAGTACATTCAAGTACCTATAAGTATAATATAATATAACATAATATATATTTTTGTTTTATATATATAAATATTCTCATGTCATTTTTGAGTAAGCTATCATTTGATAGTATATCATTACTTATTTTCTTTCTTGAGCAATGACTGTGAATACATCCATTGCTTTATTTTTACTTTATTTTGACCATATTGGCTTACATATCTTTCACAGTAATAGTTCAGGTACATATTAACATTAAATCAGGGGGAATTCCCATCACCAAATTTATCCTCCTTCCACCCGCGTTTCCATCTTCCATACCATATCCCCCACCCGTACCCCCGTAGGCTGCTATTCCAGTGCACTTTACTATGGATCTATGTCCCCAGTAAATAAAATTGGCATTTTATGGACTATGTGACCTATACTGGTGCCTGGACACACTTCAATCCTACTGCGCAAATATTGCTTATGTTCTGCAAACTGAAATCCAAGGATGGTTGAGAATGTGGAAGAGTAGATGCAACTCTCATGTTATTAATGGCATTACTAATCATTAATAGAATTATTAATATGATCTTTATATTGACAAGAATAAACAGGTGAAGATGGTTAGCAAAACTACAATTTGACTGTAAGGAGTAAGAAGAGACAATCTAATTACACCCTTTCAAAACACCTACCAAAGAAGAACTGATGAAAATTTGGGCCCCTTATTTAATAGGAACAAAATATATTAATGGAACATTTCAGATGTGATTATGGGAATTTCATGCAAGAATCAAGCTTAATTTTCTGGAACTAAAATACTCATTTAGTTTACCCATAAAGAAGAAATTGAATAGTCTTTATTTACAAGGTTATTTCCCTCATACATGAAGTTTTTCAGTGAAATTCGGACTGAGAGATGACATATCTGCAGAGTATATTTATTAATTTGGACTTTTGCATTGTAGAAATTTCAGATAACAGAGTATCACATCTCCGCTCTCAAAGTGACTGGGTGAGGACATTGTGTCATGTGACTATCAATCTGGAGTGAAATAATAAATCAGAGAGCTATGTTGTAGGATCTGCTACAAATACATTCCAAGATCCTTAATTCTAGAAAGATATTTAGATATGCATGTCCAATTTTCACAGGAAAATAGTTACCTCAGACCATCCAATTAATAAATTAAAAATTAAATTTAAAAACTTGATGCTACCTTTCATCATATAAAGAAGTTGATATATAGTCCCATCTTCCTCCTTGTTTCTTTTTTTTTTCAATTCATTTTTTTTAATTTAAACACCTTGATTACATACATGATTGTGTTTGGGTTTCAGTCATGTAAAGAACACCACCCATCTCCAGCGCAACATTCCCATCACCAATGTCCCAAGTCTCCCGCCTCCCCACTCGACCCCCGCCTGTACTCTAAACAGGCTCTCCATTTCCCTCAGACACTCTCGTTATTAGGACAGTTCAAAATATAGTTATTTCTCTAACTAAACTCATCACTCTTTGTGGTGAGCTTCCTGAGGTGAGCTGGAACTTCCAGCTCTTTTTTGTGTCTGAAAATTATTATTGCAAGAATGTCTTTCATTTTTCTTAAAACCCATAGATGAGTGAGACCATTCTGCGTTTTTTTTCTCTCTCTCTCTCTCTCTCTCTCTGACTTATTTCACTCAGCATAATAGATTCTGTGTACATCCATGTATAGGAAAATTTCATGACTTCATCTCTCCTGACAGCTGCATAACATTCCATTGTGTATATGTACCACAGTTTCTTAAGCCATTCATCTGTTGAAGGGCATCTTGGTTGTTTCCAGAGTCTTGCTATGGTCAATAGTGCTGCAATGAATATAGGTGTAAGGAAGGGGTTTTTGTATTGTATTTTTGTGTTCCTAGGGTATATTCCTAGGAGTGGTATAGCTGGATCATATGGGAGCGCGATTTCAAGTTTTTGGAGGAATCTCCATATCGCTTTCCATAAATGTTGAATTAGACAGCATTCCCACCAGCAGTGGATAAGAGTTCCTTTCTCTCCACATCCCCGTCAACGCTGTTTATTCTCATTCTTAGTGATGTGTGCCATTCTCTGTTGCAAGAGGTGGTATCTCATTGTTGTTTTGATTTGCATCTCCCTGATAATTAGTGATGTGGAACATTTTTTCATGTGTCTTTTGGCCATTTGTATTTCTTCTTTGTCAAAGTGTCTGTTCATTTCTTCTCCCCATTTTTTGATGAGATTAGATGTTTTTTCTTCTAAAGTTCTGTCAGTGCCTTGTATATTTTGGAGATTAGCCCCTTATCTGATGGGTATTGGGTGAATAATTTCTCCCACTCAGTGGGTGGCTCTTGTATCTTGGGCACTATTTCCTTTGAGATGCAGAAGCTTCTCAGCTTAATATATTCCCATCTGTTAATTTCTGCTTTCACTTGCTTGGAGAGTGCAGTTTCTTCCTTGAAGATGCCTTTAGTCTCAATGTCCTGGAGTGTTTACCTACGTATTGTTCTATATATCTTATAGTTTTGGGTCTGATATAGAGGTCTTTAATCCATTTGGATTTTACCTTCGTACATGATGTTAGCTGGGGGTCTAAGTTGAATTTTTTGCAAGTGGCTACCCAGCTGTGCCAACACCACTTGTTGAAGAGGTTTTCCATTTCGGATTTTTTGCTCCTTTATCAAAAATTAGGTGATTGTATGTCTGGGGAACATTCTCTGAGTATACAAGCTTATTCCAGTGAACTGAGGGCCTGTTCTTATTCCAATACCATGCTGTTTTGATAACTATTGCTTTTAAGTACAGTTTAAAGTTGGGGAAAGTAATTCCTCCCATATTCTTTTTCCCAATGATTGCTTTAGCTATTTGAGAGTGTTTATTGTTCCAAATAAGTTTAAAAAAATGCCTGATCCACTTCTTTGAAGAATGTCATGGGTATCTTTAGGGGGATCGCATTAAATCTGTACAGTGCTTTGGGGAGTATTGCCATTTTAATGATGTTAATCCTGCCAATCCATGAGCAGGGTATGTGCTTCCATTTCCTTGTGTCCTCTCTTATTTCTTGGAGCAGAGTTTCATAGTTTTCTTTGTATAGTTCCTTCACATTTTTAGTCAAGTTGATTCCAAGGTATTTGAGTTTGTGTGACACTATAGTGAATGGGGTTGTTTTCTTAATGTCCATTTCTTCCTTATTACTATTGGTGTATAGAAAGGCCATTGATTTTTGTGTGTTGATTTTGTAGCCTGCCACCTAGCTATATGAGTCTATTGTTTCTAGAAGCTTTTTCGTAGAGTCTTTGGGGTTTCCTAAGTAGAGTATCATGTCATCTGCAAACAGTGAGAGCTTGACTTCTTCCTTTCCTATCTGGATTCCCTTGATATCTTTTTCTTGCCTAATCACTATAGCAGTACTTCCAGTGCTATGTTGAACAGGAGTGGTGAGAAAGGACAGCCTTGTCTTGTGCCAGAATTTAGAGGAAAGGCTTTCAGTTTTTCTCCATTGAGGACAATATTTCCCTCTGGCTTGTGGTAGATGGCCTTAACAATATTGAGAAAGGTTCCTTCCATTCCCATCTTGCTGAGAGTTTTGATCAAGAATGGGTGTTGGACCTTGTCAAATGCTTTCTCTGCATCTATTGATATGATCATGTGATTTTTATTTTTCTTGCTGTTGATATTGTGTATTATGTTGATAGATTTACAGATGTTAAACCAGCCTTGCATTCCTGGGATGAAACCTACTTGATCATAGTGGATGATCTTCTTAATGAGGCATTGAATCCTATTTGCCAGGATTTTGTTGAGGATCTTTGCATCTGCATTCATCAGCGATATTGGTCTGTAATTTTCTTTTTTGTAGCATCTCTGTCTGGTTTAGGAATCAAGGTGATGTTGGCTTCATAAAAGCTATTTGGAAGTTTTCCTGTTTTTTCGATTTCATGAAAGAGTCTTGCCAGGATTGGTAGTAGTTCCTCTTGAAAGGTTTGAAAGAATTCATTAGTAAATCCATCTGGGCCTGGGCTTTTGTTTTTGGGCAGACATTTGATAACTGTCTTAATTTCCTCAATAGTAATGGGTGTGTTTAGATATGCTACATCCTCTTCATTCAATCGTGGAAGATTATAAGATTCCAAGAATTTATCCATTTCTTTCAGGTTCTCATTTTTAGTGGCATAGAGTTTCTCAAAGTAGTTTCTGATTACTTTGAATCTCTACCATATCAGTAGTGATCTCTCCTTTTTCATTCCTAATATGAGTTATCAATTTTTTCTCTCTTTCTTCTTTGTTAGTTTTGCCAGTGGTCTATCAATCTTGTTTATTTTTTCAAAGAACCAACTTCTGCTTTCGTTGATCTTTTGGATTGTTTTTCGGGATTCCACTTCATTGATTTCTGCTCTCAGCTTTGTTATTTCCTTCTGCCTCCCTATTTTTGGATCCTTTTGTTGAGCACTTTCTAATTCTATGAGCTGTGTAATTAAGCTATTCAGGTATGCCCCTTCTTCTTTCCTGATGTGTGCTTGCAAAGCTACAAATTTTCCTCTCAGTACTGCTTTTGCTGTGTCCCATAGGTTCTGATAGTTTGTGTCTCCATTGTCATTTGTTTTCAGGAAGGTTTATATTTCTTCTTTGATTTCATCTCGGACCCACTGATTATTCAGTATGAGGCTGTTTAACTTCCAGGTGTTAAAGTTTTTCTTCTGTGTCCCTTTGTAGTTCACATATAATTTCAGGGCTTTGTGGTCAGCAAAGGCAGCCTGCAAAATTTCTATCCTCTTGATATTATGGAGGTATGTTTTATGTGCTAACATGTAGTCTATCCTGGAGAATGTCCCATGTACATTAGAGAAAAATGTGTATCCAGGCTTCTGGGGGTGGAGTGTCCTGTATATATCTACTAGGCCTCGTTCTTCCATTTTTCTCCTCAGGTCTTGTATATTCTTGTTGGGTTTCAGTCTGGTTGACCTGTCTAGTGCTGACAATGCCGTGTTGAGGTCTCCCACAATTTTTGTGTTGTTATTGATATTATTTTTCAGATTTGTCAATGTATCAAGTCAGCCCCTGAAGAGGTTGACTGATGGTGGGATGGAGAATGAGGCCTTTTTCTTCCAGCTCAGAGCACGCGTCTGCCACCCTGTCTAGCCCACGGTTCTGAGGTGAAATGGCGGGTAAACAGCTCCCAGTCAGGCTCGTGGAAATATTCGCTTTATTCGGAGGACAAAACTGAAGTCCAAAGACTCAGCTTCAGTTCCAGCCAGCAAAAGCCCCGGCCTTCCACAGACCCCTGTTTTTATACTCCAGAGTCAGGTACCACCCAATGGTGGGATCAGATACCAACCAATGGTGAAAGCAGAATCAGGTCCTACCCTACGGTGGGGGCAGAATGCCAGGTCACACCCTAGGGTAGGGCACAATCACCAATCAGTTTAGGGTGAGTAACATAGTAATCCCCCAAAATATTTACATACACAACAATTCCCCTGTTTGTTTATAGTAAACAAACAATATTGTCTACAATTATTAAAAGAAAAATTAGTCAATAATTAAAGAGCGGCTGTTTGCATAAGCGCATCACAGGAAAATGTAAAGAAAAACTTCTAACCTAAGCACAGGGTGTCTAAAACCAGAAACATGTATCAAGGAATCAACTACAAGCTCCTGATAAGATAAATCTAAGACGTACATAGATCTTTTGAAGAGACACCAGAAAGGTTGTGTAGCAGGCAAGAAGAAGCACCTTTTCTTTATTTGTTGTTGTTGTTGTTGGTTTTTGGGTCACACCTGGCAGTGCTCAGGAGTTACTCCTAACTCCACATTCAGAAATCGCTCCTGGCAGATACCGGCATTTGAACCAATGACCTTCTGCATGAAAGGCAAACGCCTCACCTCCATGCTATCTCTCCAGCTCCATTTTCATTCAAGTTCAGGTAGACCAGAAAGCCCATCTTTGAGGGCATTGAACTAGGCCTTTATTTCGGAAGAAGAGGCACAAACACCCTCTGCACAGTGGGGAGCCACTGCAATGATGATCAATAGGTATCTGAACTTAGTCCAAGTTCTTAATCCTGTCTGAAGTACATAAGATGTCTGAAATTGATGTCGACTATTTATAGATGGGAGCTTAAGTCACAAACCAAAACAAAATGTTTAAGGCAGAGACCCTCCCTGTGTAAATAAACAACTTGAGGGCCCATCCAAAATGGATGGAACCTTCTATAAACCTAATATTTTGCCTATGATGCGCCCACGCAAAAAACCCTGAGAACAGACAAAAATATCATTTAGGAAATTATAGACAATAATATCTAACTCACAAACCTAAAGTCAAGAAAGCAAAACCTTAATGTAATACAACATCGATTAAAAACTAAAATAGAGAAACATTAATTACGATAGTCAAAAGAAGTGTAGTACCAAATATAACTTCAAAGAATTACAGTTATAGGAAAAACAACAGATAAAATTTCTACAGAGTTCAATACCAATCTGTAAATATGAGGGGTCTGGAACTCCAAAAAGACCGGCAGAAGACACTTGATGGGTCTGGAAAAGCGGGTTGAAGCCTTGTACAGGAGATAACATCAAGCTGAATGAAAAAGGAAGGCCAGTATAGTCATCCATGTGTTGGGGCATCCCCAAACGTTACATTATTAGATCATGAGTTGGTTGAGCTTCTGCATTTCCTTTGGGATCGGTGCAATCTTGGGGTAACCATTGTAGAAATGGTCAACAATAGCACTGTGTATGTGGATGGAAAACCAGAAATTCAGATAGCACAGTTTAACTGGGATCCAGAGACTGTGGGTCTTATCCATGGATCTTTTCTCTGGGGTTACATTGTGACACAAATTCCAGGTGGCTTCATTTCCAACAAGTTTGCAGCATATATGGTGTAAAACTCCAACAGTCACAGATTTCTTCTTCCAGCCGAGATCAGGAAGCTTGTAGTTGTGGGTGAAGGAGATGATTTGCACATGTGAAGGGAATCCTGAAAATTAAAATGTTAAGGACTAGGAAGAGTGAAGGAAGGATAAGGAAGACTAAATTGGGGAAGATAAAGTTAGGAAAAAGGGAACTATATACAAAATATGCAGAACAGACAGACACTAAACAAGACATACACATACAGACTTCACAAAAAGTATGGCCATAACACTCACTCATACTAAAAAATATTTGTTGGAAAGGATCCAAAATAGAGCAAAAGAAAAGAGAATTCAGCTGAATCAACTAAAAGCGCCTTAAAATGTAATAGCCGGCAATTGTTTCAAATTCAAATTTTTTTTATGGCAGAGCAGAGCAGATCTGAAAGAGAATTTCATGCGTAATACAAACATGGAAAACTCTACTGTAAGTGTATATCAGTATATATACAAAGTTATTGTATAACAGTAACTTTATGATAATCAATCATAGGCAAGAAGCACTGTGAAGAAAGTCCACCTAAAATTATCATTATGTCAGCGTCTTAAAACCTAAATCGAGAAAAATAAAGCAATGATGTTAAAATAAAAAGAGTAAAAGTCGTTAAATGAGTATACCTAGAAAGAAAAACAACATTAATATGATGAGAAATTTCTCTTTCAGGTGAACCTTGACTAAATTAATTTGTAAAATTTCATGATTAACTGAGACCTAGAGCAATAATGAAATTAAGAAATAAATCCATCCTACAAGGAAACACATTGGGGATTCATGATTTTCAATCTATATTCATTGATCATGCCTGTGGAAAGAATCCTAGAGCATTAATAGCAACTGATAAGGAAGTGAAATGATTATCTGGTGTTTATTGTAGATCTTTAAGAAGTATAAAACATGATGTATGCTGCTGTGGATTTCACCAATTTATTAGGGACTTTTTTGATCTTCTTGTCATCAAAATTGATCCAGTGTTGTTTTGCAGCAATTTTACAGTATGAAGTACAGTGCCCATAGTAAAATTTACCATAATGGTTTGACACCGATGATAAGTTGTATTTTTTTTTTTTTTTTTTGGTTTTTGGGCCACACCCGGTGACGCTCAGGGGTTACTCCTGGCTATGTGCTCAGAAGTCACTCCTGGCTTGGGGGACCATCTGGGACGCCGGGGAATCGAACTGCGGTCCTGTCCAAGGCTAGCGCAGGTAAGACAGGCACCTTACCTCTTGCGCCACCACCCGGCCCCGATAAATTGTATTTCTTAATCTTGCTTTTATTCTCTGAAGTGAATTCCTCTAAATTGAGGTCTTCTAAAGAAAAATCTACATAAGTATGCAATTTTTTTATTTGTTTGCCATCAAAAGCAAAACGTTTCAAGTGTATTATAAGTACTGGTGGCAGTTTCCATAAGTACGTTTTCTTTGAAAAATCCCTTCTAGTTTTGCAACTGTTGCACAGAACTTTGTTGTCATTTCTTAATTCTTCTTCTTTAAAAAATTCAGAGAGGCATTCCTGTAATGTACATTTATCTGTAGATGTAACAGCCAGAGACAAATGAACAAATGTCTCATAAACCTCAGACTTTTGGTGGCAAGTGAGACACTGGAGTATAGATTTGAATTGTCCTTGAAAGAGATCATAAATAATAGATTTGTGAGCCTTTTGGTGTTCTGGACTAAATTGTTCATAATTTTCATTTTCCATGAGATGTGTAGTTTTTTCTGTCATTAGATTTATGGTAAGCAAGTCCTGATGTAGTCCCTCAATTAGGAACATCAATAGTTCATGAGGATCCTGCTGATTGTGTCCAGCAAACTGGTCATTAAGTAAACCAATTGTTACTTTGAAGCTTTCAGGGTTAATATATGTATGAAATCCATTTCCCATGGTTTTGATGAGCCGACCAAATTCTTCTGCTAATTTACCTTTATGCCCCATCAGAGTTTTCTTGTTAATATACTTTTTATAATGATCTTTATGAAAATACTGAGTCAAGTCTGAAATATTATACAAGCATTGCAATATTGAGTTCATGTAGCAAGAGTTTCCTATATTTTGGAGCCCAGTTAAGACAGGTTCCTGTCTTTCCTTTTGCATCTCGGAGTGTAAGGGTTTATCACTACCATCAGTCTCACTCATTGTATGGTGTGTGACAGCTAAATCGTTGTTCCCTGCCCCAGAGACCTCAGCAATATTGCTGCTGTTAGTGTCTGACGTATTCTGTTTTTGCTCTGAAGGAAAGTTTGTAGTCTGAGCCTGATCATTTGTGCTAGCCCGATTTCTAACAAGGCGTAATGGAACCCAAAATTTCTTGGGAGGGTTGTCATTTATAGAAACATAGGCATAACCCCTTCCTCTTAGGAGAAGATATCCAGCTATCCATTTTTCATCCTCCTTGATCCAAATAGGTTTATGGGTTGTTTCTTGTCTCTGAATATCTTCTTTAAAAAGTCTTTCCGCTGCAGTGTAACTTTCCCCTTGGGGTAAGTTAAAGTAATTTAGTGTGATAAGAGTCAAAGATAGCAAATCCGTTGGTGGTAAGCCTCTTTTTCTATTTTTTTGCAATTGAGTTTTTTTTTTTTTTTTACTTTGCAACATCCTTATTTTTTTTTAAGAAACCTTTAAGTTAGAAATTTTTTATTGTTTTGTTTGGGTTTTACTATTTTTTTAATTTTTATTTTTAATTATGAGAACAAGGGTGCAAAGAAAGAGGACAAGGTAAAGTTACAGTGGAAGGACAATCACCCATAACATAATTCTCAGAAGTCCCCTTGCTGATATCTTAACTTTGAAATTTCAGCCAAAGAACATTAAGATAAATAAGACAGAATCCATGTACAATTACTTTGTCCCTCAAGTCCCCAGATTGTAACACATTATAATATTTCTTAACAGTACACAAGGCAATCTAAGGCCATAAAACTTACGTAACTCCTTAAACATTACAGGCATAGTATTTTCTTACATTTCCATATACATGCATATTAGCTTAAGTTAACCTCAAATTTTAAGTGAGTTCTTTTTAAGGATTAGAGTCAAAGGAGTAAAAATGGTGTTAGAGTGGCAATTGTTGTTTGCATAGGCCCACCAAAATATGAGGGACATGGAAAGAAATAACCTTGGCCTAAGTACAAAGAGACCAGACCCCTGAAGTTTCCTGGCACAAGACCAAGTCTAGGCTCCAGGCAAGCTAGATCGTCCAATCCAATACATTGTCTGTAGTGCCAACACACTTTTATTTTTCACACAGTCTCTGTTGTTGGTATCATGTTTCTGTATTAAAGATCCTGGAATCTGCATATCTTACATTGAAGTCATGAACTGGAAGATGAAATGCAGAACAACTCCATACAGCAGAAATGATTGGAAAATAACCCTAGGCAAATTATCAGACAGTGGAAATAGTATTCAAGGAGTGTGAACAGATAAAAATAGAAGTCTTTGTAAACTCAACAGAAGCGACATAAGAATTATTGGGGTCCCAGAGGCCCTTGAAAGAGAACCCCAGGAAGAATCAACAGTCATAGGCATCATGACAGAGAAACTCCCAGAGAAGTCTTTCAAGAAAAACACTTGAATAGTCAAAACAAAAGTAGACTCAAAATCAAAGGCTGAAAGAAAATTAACCATGCAAACAACACCCTTCAAAAAGGTGGGTTGGCTATATTAATATCAAATGACACATACTTTAGACTTAACAAAGTTGTACAGGACAAAGGTGGACACTTCGTACTAATCAAGGGATATGTGCAACAAGAAGAAATCACACTATTAAACATATAAGCACCCAATGAGAGACCAGCAAGATATCTAATAAAATTATTGACAAATTTGAAAGAGGACATCAATAATAACACAATAATCATGGAAGACCTCAGCACGGCACTGTCGATACTAGTTAGGTCAACCAGACTGAAACCCAACAAAAATATACTAGCCCTCAAAAGAGAAATGCAAGAGAGAGGTCTAGAAGATATTTATAGAACACTCCACTCCCAGAAACCTGGATATACATTCTTCTCCAATGTACATGACTCACCAGGATAGACCACATGCTGGCACATAAAACTCCCCTCCTTAAAATCAAGAGACCAGAAATTTTGCAGGCTGCCTTCTCTGGCCACAGGCTCTGAAATTAGATGTGAACTACAAAGGGACACAGAAGAAAAACTTTAACAACTGGAAATTAAATAGTCTAATACTGAACAACTAGTGGGTTGAAATCAAAGATGAAATCAAAACATACCTGGAAACAAATGACAATGAAGATGCAAACTATCAGAATCTATGGGACATAGCAAAAGTGGTACTGAAAGGAAAAATTATCGCCTTAAAGTACTCATCAGGAAGGACAAAGGGACATGCCTGAATAGCTTAATGATTTAGCTTATAAAATTAGAAAATGATCACCAAAAGGAACCAAAAATAAGTAAACAGAGGAAATAACAAAGCAGAAATCAATGAAGTGGAAAACCAAAAAACAATCTGAAAGATCAACAAAAGTAGAAGTCGGTTCTTTGAAAAAAATAAACAAGATTGAATGACCATTGGCAAAACTCACACACAGAGAAACTTGATAACTCATATTAGATAAAAAAAGGAGATCACTCCAGATATTTTAGAGATTAAAGGGATAATCAGAATATACTTTGAGAAACTATACCAGTAAATATGAGAACCCGGAAGAAATGGTTAAATTCTTAGACTCTCATAACCTTCCACGGTTGAATAAGAAAGACATAGCATATCTAAACACCCCCATCACTATTAAGAAAATTAAAACAGTAATCAAATGTCTGTCCCAAAACAAAAGCGAGGACCATATGGATTCACGAATGAATTATTTCAAACTTTTCAAGAGGAAGTACTACCAATCCTGGGCAGGCACTTTTATGAAATTGAATAAACAAAGACACTTCCAAATATCTTTTATGGAGCCAACATAACCTTGATACCTAAACGAGACAGAGATACTGCCAAAAAGAAAATTACAGCCCAATATCCCTGATGAACACAGATGTAAAGATCCTCAACAAAGTAATGGCAAATAGTATCCAATGCCTCTTCAAGAAGATCATTCACTATGACCAAGTAGGTTTCTTTCCCAGGAATTCAAGGATGGTTTAACATCTGTAAATCTATCAACATAATATATATCAGAATGAAGAAAAAGTCACATGATCATATCAATAGATGCAGAGAAAGCAAGTAATAATGTCCAACGCCCATTCTTGATAAAACACTGAGTAAGATGGGAATGAAAGGAACCTTTCTCAATATAGTTAAAGCCATCTACCACAAGCCGTGGCAAATAGTATCTTCAATGGAAAAAAACTAAAAGCCTTCCCTTTAAATTCTTGTACAAGAAAAGGCTGCCCTAGCTCACCACTCCTATTCAACATAGTACTGTAAGTACTAGCTAATGCGATTAGGAAGAAAAAGTTTTCAAGGAAATCCAGATAGGAAAGGAAGAAGTCAAGTTCTCACTGTATGCAGATGACATAATATTCTACTTAGAAAATCCTAAAGACTCTACTAAAAAGCTTCTAAAAACAATAGATTCATATAGCAATGTGACAGGTTACAAAATTACACACAAAAATCAATGGTATATTTATATATCAATAATGATAGAGAAGAAATGGACATTAAGAAAACAACCCCTTTCACATTAGTGCCACACAAACTCATATATCTTGGAGTCAACTTGAATAAAGATGTGAAGGACCTATACAAAGAAAACTAAAAATAAACCTGCACCAACAAATAAGAGAGGCCACATGGAAATGGAAACACATTACCTGCTCCTGAATTGGCAGGATTAACATCATTAAAATGGCAATACTCCCCAAATTATTGTACAGATTTAATGTGATCCCTATAAAGAAACCCATGACATTCTTCAAAGAAGTGGATAAAACACTCTTGAAATTTATTTAAAACAACAAAAGCCCTCTTGTAGCTAAAGAAATCCTTGGGAAAAAAATGGGAGATATAACTTTCCCCAACTTTAAAATGTATTACAAAGCAATAGTTAACAAAACAGCATGGTATTGGAATAATAACAGACCCTCAGATGAGTAGAATAGGCTTGAGTATTCAGAGAATGTTACCCAGACATACAATCACCGGGTTTTGGATAAAAAAAAAAGAAATCCTAAACAGAACAAGGAAAGCCTTCAACAGTGGTGTTGGCACAACTGGTTAGCCATTCACAAAATGCGAACTCAGAACCCAGCTAACATCATGTACGAAGGTAAAATCCAAATGGATTAAAGGCCTTGATAGCAGACTTGAAACCATAAGTTATATAAAACAACAACATGTAGGTAAAACACTCCATGACATTGAGACTAAAGACATGTTCAAGGAGGAAACTGCACTCTCCATACAAGTGGAAACAGAAATAAATGGATTTGACTATATTAAGCTGAGAAGCTTCTGCACCTCTGCACCTTAAAGGAAATAGGCCCAGACTACATGAGCCACCAGTGAGTGGGAGAAACTATTCAACCAATACCCATCAGATAAGCGGCTTATAACCAAAATATAAAAAACACTGACGGAACTTTACAAGATAAAACATCTAACCCCATCAAAAAATGGAGAGAAGAAATGAACGGACATTTTATCAAAGAAGAAATATCAATGGCAAAAAGGCACATGAAAAAATGCTCTGCATCACTAATCATCAGGGAAATGCAAAACAAAACATCTATGAGGTACCATCTCATGCCACAGAAATTGGTGCGCCTCACAAAGAATGAGAACAAGTAGTGCTGGTGGACATGTGGAGAGAAAGGAACTCTTATTCACTGCTGGTGGGAATACCATCTATTCCAACCTTTATGGAAAGCGATTCAGAGATACCTCCAAAACCTGGACATTGAGCTCCCATACAATCCATCTATACTACTCCCAGGGATATATATCCTAGGAACACAAAAATACAATACAAAAATTCCTTCCTCACACCTATATTTATTGCAGTGCTGTTTACAATAGCCAGACTCTGGATACAACCAAGATGCCCTTCAACAGATGAATGGCTAAAGAAACTTTTGTGCATATACAATGGAATATTATGCAGACATCAGGAGAGATAAAGTCATGAAATTTTCCTATACATGGATGTACATTGAATCTATTATGCTGAGTGAAATAAGTCAGAGGGACAGAGATAGGCTCAGAATAGTCTCCCTTAGAAGGCCGGGCAGATATCTGACTTCCAGTTCCTTCTGATCCTGGAGGCCAGCTCTTCCTAGGTATGGGGTTAGGGGACACCCCACGCTGAGGCCTTCTCCCTGGCTGGGGGGGTGCTGGGAGGCTTGGCATGCCCCCAGCCCTTACCCTATTTCTCCCCTGGACTCCAAACCTTCCCTGGGTGCCAGCTCAGGAGGCCTGAAGTGGGTTCCAGGTGGACTCTTTGGGGACCTCAGGATTTCCCCCCTAGTCTAGGAAGGAGGAACATGGGGAGGTGGCCGGGCCGATATCTGGCTTCTGGTTTCTTCTGATCCTGGAGGCCAGCTCTTCCCCCAGCCATTCCCCTATTTTTCTCCTGGACTCCAGAAATACCCTGGGTGCCAGCTCAGGTCAACTCTATAGTGGTCCTCAGGCTTTCCCCCTTTCTCTACCTACACTAACGGGGGGACTCATGGGGAGGAGAGTGGGCCGGTGCAGCACTGGTGTATGTTGGGACATTCACTGGTAATTTTTTTTCTCATTGGTCTCCATTTTCAAAACTGCGAGTACTATATATATATTTGAATATAAAAATAAGAGGATGGACTCTCAGGCTGGGAAGAGACCAGTACTCTTTTCCTACTTGTTTACTCTTAGTGGCTTTTGGCCTTTTCCTTCCTTCATTGTGTAACTGTGGTTGCTACCATACTAGGTTTCTGATTAGTACCCACTCAAATGCATTTCCCGATATGGGAGTGATTTTGCAGATTCCAGAAGGCCAAATCACAGACCAAAGTGGTGTCCAGGATTCAGCACCCTCCTCCAGACAATTTCTAATGACATAAGAGGGACATGTATATCTCCTTTGAATATTGTAAGATATATCTCCTTAACTGCTATAACTATTATTGAATACCCCCTTAAATGGTGACAATTATTTCCACTGACTTATGTTAGATTGCTTATTTTTTAAACAACATTTTATCTTTTCTTCCTTTTTGTGAACTGTTGAATAAGGAATTTTGGTGTAAGAGTCCCTCAGTTTAATGCTTATGTTTGAACCAAGTTTCGGGGATTGTTGGACTTGTTTTTACGGCCCCCATATGTGCTGATAATGCTACGTGGCATTATTCCTTGTTTGCATAGGCACATTAAAATGGAAAATAATATACATACAAATAAGTTTTTTATCTAATAAAGATGAAAACACACAAATCTTGTAGTGCAATGGGACCTTACACCCTGAACATTGACATAATAACCTGGCACAGGCCTCAGAAGAATGAGCATTCTCCATTCACCCCTGAACCAGGGAAGACATCTATGAAACATCCAACGTTGTTTATAACATCACCTGGAAGCAATCCTCTACCAGGGAAGACCACAATGCTGCCAGACACTGATCTACTCAAAAGAGTCTTCCCTTAACATTGAGAAGACTGAACTACAACAACTGGACCTGCATACTTGACAGGGCTTTCTGCTTTGCCCTTTAATTGTAAGTTGAAATTAGAGGATGCTCCACACCATCCTGACTTCAATGTAGGTTATGCAGATTCCAGGATCTTTAATACAGAAACCAGATGCTAACAACAGAGACTGTGTGAAAAATAAAAGTGTATTGGCACTACAGACAATGACCTGGGTTGGACAAACTAGTTTGCCTGGAGCTGAGAGTTGGTCTTATGCCAGGAAACTTCAGGGGTAGGGTCTCCTTGTATTTAGGACAAGGCTTTTCCTTTCCATGTCCCCCATATTTTGGTAGGCCTATGTAAACGATAATTGCCACTCTAACACCGTTTTTACTGTGCTCCTTTGACTCTAAACCTTAAAAAAACACACTTAAACTTTTGAGGTTAACCTAAACTAATATGCATGTGCATGGAAATGTAAAAAACTACTAGGCCTTCAAGTTTAAGGAGTTACATAAATTTTGTGCCTTTAGATTGCTTTGCGTACTGCTAAGAAATGTTGGGCCCGGAGAGATAGCACAGCGGTGTTTGCCTTGCAAGCAGCCGATCCAGGACCAAAGGTGGTTGGTTTGAATCCCAGTGTCCCATATGGTTCCCTGTGCCTGCCAGGAGCTATTTCTGAGCAGACAGCCAGGAGTAACCCCTGAGCACCGCCGGGTGTGGCCCAAAAACGAAAAAAAAAGAAAAAGAAATGTTATAATGTTCTTCAATCTGGGGTCTTGAGAGACAAAGTAATTGTACATGAGTTCTGTTTTATTTTTCTTAATGTTCTTTGACTGTAAGTTCAAAATTAAGGTGCCAGCTGAGGGAATTCTTCTGAAAAATTGGTTTTGGGGTGATTGTCCTTTCACTGTAATTTACCTTGTCCTCTTTCTTTGCATCATTGTTCATATAATTAAAAATAGAAAATAGAATAGTCTTCCTCATCTATTTTTTAAGAAAAATAAAGAATATTTTTGCAATAATTCTCAGAGTCAAAAGAGAGGAAGGCTGGAAAGTCCAGCTCACAACATGAAGCTCACCACAGAGTGATGAGTGTAGTTAGAGAAATAACTACATTGAAAACTATCATAACAAAGTGAATGGATGAGGGAAGTAGAAAGTCTACCTAGAGTACACGTAGGGTGGGGTGGGTGGGAGGGAAATTTGGGACAATGGCGATGAGAATGTTGCAATGGTGAAGGGGGTTGTTCTTTACATGACTGAAACCCAACAACAACCATACTTGTAATCAAGGTGTTTAAATAAAGTATTAATAATAAAATAAAATAATATATTGGATAAAAACAGTCCAAATAATATCATGAACTAAAGGCCTATGCACACCCTACCCTAATTTTTTTATAAATATTAAAACTTATAATGAAAAAAAGACATAAGATTGATAGATTTTGTAGATATAGGGTTTAAAGTAAAAGTTTCTGGTTTAAGATTACCATTTATTTCTTCTTATCTTTTTTTGTGTGTGCCACATCAGCTATGTTTTAATGTTACTCCTGGCTTTGCATTCAGGAATTATTGCTAAAGGTAATCGGGGACCATATTGGATGTGCCAGGAATCAAATCTGGTTCAGCTGTGTGCAAGGTAAATGACCAACTTGCTGTACTGTACTCCAGCCCCTAGTTCTTCCTATTTTAACACACAATGTTATGGAATTGCAGTGTAATATTTTGCTTTTCAATAAAATTCACTCCTGGTATATTTGTAAAAAAAGAAGAAGATTTGAAAGTATCTCACCTCTTCAAACTTGTCTACTTTATTTATTTATTTATTTATTTATTTATTTATTTATTGGTTTTGGCCACACCTGGGGATCCTCAGGGGTTTCTCCGGGGTATGTGCTCAAAATCTCTCCTGGTTTGGGCACCATTCGGATACTTGGGTATCGAACTGCAGTCCGTCCAAGATTAGCGCATTACTGCTTGAACCATCATGCCACCATCTCTACACTTAATTCAAAACTTCTACTTGCCTTTGGATTTGGTAGGTGAAGAGATGGAATACAAAGCTAATGTTCATGGAGGTTTTTAATAGAGAAATATGGACATATTTCATACATAGATGAGTTTTTTCAGAAAGACTTCAGGGAAATGTTGATGCATAATGAAGAGGGGGAAAGGGAATGTGTATTTGCCTTTCTTTCCAAGGTCATTTTTGCTGCAGTGCTTCCATACAGAGCTCGCAAGGCATTTCAGATACAAGGAAATGAGGGTTGCCAGATTCCCAGGCTCTTGTCTATTCAGAGGCTGAATGGTAGGAACTCTTCCTTATTAGAACCAGAGCCCCACTAGACATGTGAATGCACACATACACACGCAAGTATACTCACACTGTCACTCATTCTTTCAAATACACACTGGTTTTCCCATCAGGCTCAGGAGAATACAATGGTCTTATTATTTGGCACATGGAATTTAAAACAAATTCTGATTGATTTTCTTGGCTGTCACTATGTGGCCTCACCCCCTCATACCATCCCACAGCCACCATCATCTTTCAGCTCATTACTCTCTCTGGCCTTCGTTTAGTTCCTTTGTTTTCAAAGGGTCTCTGACTTAGTGATTGTTGTTCACCTTAGTCAATAAATTGGGGTGAAATTATCTTTGGATAAATACATAGTGATTCTGGGTCATACAGAGTTTTGTCATGTATATATATCATATTCCATATCCATATCATAGCACCTGTACCAATTGCTATTCCTGGTAAGATAGTGTCAGACTTCCTTGTTTTCCACCTGTTACCAACACTCATTTTTATCTTCATAATATATACAATATACTCAACTATAAGCTTTCTCCCTAGTAATATATAGCATGGCATTTTTTATTGTAAGAATTTATTCAAGAGACAAAATTGATTAACATATTGAGGTGAACTAGCATAACATAATATAGTAACATAACATATAATATAATTAATATAATATAATAATACATGTAAGTCAAAGAACATTTCTGAATAAAACACAATTTTTTATCATAATGGCTTACATATCTTTCACAGTAGTATTTTAGGTATATATTAACATTGAATCAGGGGGACACCCATCACCAAATATGTCCTCCCCCCATCCCAGTTCCTTTTCTGCAACCCTTATCCCCCCCTTCACTCCCCCTGGCTGCTAGAGTAGGTGGTCCCCTCTTTGTCTAGCTTACTATTAGTGATCATATATCTGTTTGGTCCTGTTACCCTCCCTTGTTTCCCCCTCTATTTAAGAGGCGGAGATAGATAAATTGAGTTATGTAGTTTTGTTTGAAGGAAAGAAAAGCAATAGATTAGGGTACAAAATAAGAAAAGAAAAGAAACAAAAAGAAGTCAAATACACTAAAAATGGGTGGAGTCCTTCTAGAGGTTTTCAACCTTAGTTTGAGAGAGGTTGTGAAAAAAGGTAATTGAAATACCACATCAATACATAAAGAAATACCAAATTAAATATTCACTGAGCACTACAGCAATAAAGACAAGCACCACTCAATAGTCTCGGTTCTGAAATCAAATCATGCTGGAGTACAAAAAGAAAGAGAAAGATAAGATAAAATAAAATAAAATAATATTGGAGACAACAACTTCAATATCTACACCAAAATAAAAACGTCAAAAAAATCGATCAATCGATAAATATGTGGAAAAATGATTGTTTTGTGTGTTTTTTCCCTCCCCCCATGCATAGGCACAGTAAGTATTGGGGATATTGTAGAGGGAATTACCTTGGCCTAGGAGATACAGGGTTTCTCCACCCCTGAAGTATACTATCATGGGATTAACTATAGACAACTTGCATGATCATTTACTCTCCTTGGTGCTTTCATGGTGTATAAAAGACTTCTGCTTCATCTTGGATGGTAACATCAGACCTCTGTATCTAGAGATGTTGGTGACTGTGCAGCTCAAGTAATGGAGCTTATGATGAAGTCTTTCTTTTTTTATTTTGTAAACATGCATATTTTATTTTATTTTATTTATTTTATTTAAACACCTTGATTACATACATAATTGTGTTTGGGTTTCAGTCATGTAAAGAACACCACCCATCACCAGTGCAACGTCCCCATCACCAATGTCCCAAATCTCCCTCCTCCCCAACCGACCCCTGCCTGTACTCTAGATAGGCTTTCCATTTCCCTCCACATCACTAATCATCAGGGAAATGCAAATCAAAACAATGATGAGATACCACCTCACGCCACAGAGAATGGCACACATCACAATGAATGAAAATAAACAGTGTTGGCGGGGGATGTGGAGAGAAAGGAACTCTTATCCACTGCTGGTGGGAATGCCGTCTAGTTCAACCTTTATGAAAAGCAAAATGGAGATTTCTCCAAAAACTGGAAATCGAGCTCCCATACGATCCAGATATACCACTCCTAGGAATATACCCTAGGAACACAAAAATACAATACAAAAACCCCTTCCTTACACCTATATTCATTGCAGCACTATTGACCATAGCAAGACTCTGGAAAAAACCAAGATGCCCTTCAACAGACGAATGGCTAAAGAAACTGTGGTACATATATACAATGGAGTATTATGCAGCTGTCAGGAGAGATGAAGTCATGAAATTTTCCTATACATGGATGTACACGGAATCTATTATGCTGAGTGAAATAAGTGAGAGAGAGAGGGAAAAACGCAGAATGGTCTCACTCATCTATGGGTTTTAAGAAAAATGAAAGATATTCTTGCAATAATAATTTTCAGACACAAAAGAGAAAAGAGCTGGAAGTTCCAGCTCACCTCAGGAAGCTCACCTCTAAGAGTGATGAGTTTAGTTAGAGAAATAACTACATTTTGAACTGTCCTAATAATGAGAATGTCTGAGGGAAATGGAGAGCCTGTTTAGAGTACAGGCGGGGGTCGGGTGGGGAGGAGGGAGACTTGGGAATGTGATGGGAATGTTGCACTGGTGATGGGTGGTATTCTTTACATGACTGAAACCCAAACACAATCATGTATGTAATCAAGGTGTTTAAATAAAAAAAATTAAAAAAAAAGAAAGTTGAAAGATGTGATGAAAAAGCAGCGAGCAGGTCATTTACCTCTCAGCAATCTATCAGTATGTTTAAATTCACAATGTATATGAATGTCAAATCCCAAATAATTTTAGACTGACTTTGGCGAATACTTAATAATCCATTGAAAATTGGAAGTTTAATAATTTGTTTCCCACACACTATCACCAATATTATCGAAGAAATATGAATTCTGGGTTTTTACACCATGGACAAAAATTTTGCTGAAGAACTTTTCATTTCTGCCTTTATTGTTGAACTCAGATGCACTTCTATTCTTTTCAGGTGCTAAGAGAGACCTCACTTGGTCATTGGCGATTGAGTTTTCAGGGATGGAAAGACTTGGATAGGGACTATAGACGTTTGTGCTGTTCAGTTCTAGCCTCCTAAAAGAAGGAGGTGCCGTGTTCCTGGTATAAAAAAAACCATTGCACATGCCAGCAAATACAGCGCAACATATACATTTTAAACAACAAAAACTAATCACCATAAATTGCCTTTGCACATCAGTATAGAGCATGTTAAAATATATCAACGAATAGAAAAGTGATTGTCTGTTCTCAGAAATGTACTCAGAAAGCATTGTTTAAGCACAGAAATTCATTAACACCTCTAGCCTTAGGAAGACTTAGCTCTAAACTATGCAAGGATATTCCTTTATTAAAATAGATGTTTGATTCGAAAGCTACCCAGCGAGCCAGTGAGTGAGTGAGAAATGGCTGCATGTGGGGGTTTCCAGGCAGAGTGCTGATTGCTCTACCTGCAGAGTCTACACCGGGCTGTGCTCCTTCTGAGAAAACTGAGCACCGGAAGGGAGCCCTGTCCTACCCTTCTCTGTCCTTCCTGAACTCTGGAAGCTCTCCTCAGAGCCCTGGGAAGCGAACCCCAAAGAAACTACATTCGGGAGCTACCCAGCGAGCCAGTGAGTGAGTGAGAAATGGCTGCAGGTGGGGGTTTCCAGGCAGAGTGCTGATTGCTCTACCTGCAGAGTCTCCACCGGGCTGTGCTTCTTCTGAGGAACTGAGCACCGGAAGGGAGCCCTGTCCTACCCTTCTCTGTCTTTCCTAAACTCTGGAAGCTCTCCTCAGAGCCCTGGGAAGCGAACCTCAAAGAAACTACACTCGGAAGCTACCCAGCGAGCCAGTGAGTGAGTGAGAAATGGCTGCATGTGGGGGTTTCCAGGCAGAGTGCTGATTGCTCTACCTGCAGAGTCTACACCGGGCTGTGCTTCTTCTGAGGAAACTGAGCACCGGAAGGGAGCCCTGTCCTACTCTTTGTCTTTCCTGAACTCTGGAAGCTCTCCTCAGAGCCCTGGGAAGCGAACCCCAAAGAAACTACATTCGGGAGCTACCCAGCGAGCCAGTGAGTGAGTAAGAAATGGCTGCAGGTGGGGGTTTCCAGGCAGAGTGCTGATTGCTCTACCTGCAGAGTCTACACCGGGCTGTGCTTCTTCTGAGGAAACTGAGCACCGGAAGGGAGCCCTGTCCTACTCTTTGTCTTTCCTGAACTCTGGAAGCTCTCCTCAGAGCCCTGGGAAGCGAACCCCAAAGAAACTACATTCGGAAGCTACCCAGCGAGCCAGTGAGTGAGTGAGAAATGGCTGCAGGTGGGGGTTTCCAGGCAGAGTGCTGATTGCTCTACCTGCAGAGTCTCCACCGGGCTGTGCTTCTTCTGAGGAACTGAGCACCAGAAGGGAGCCCTGTCCTACCCTTCTCTGTCTTTCCTGAACTCTGGAAGCTCTCCTCAGAGCCCTGGGAAGCGAACCCCAAAGAAACTACATTTGGAAGCTACCCAGCGAACCAGAAACTGAGCACCTGAAGGGAGCCCTGTCCTACTCTTCTCTGTCTTTCCTGAACTCTGGAAGCTCTCCTCAGAGCCCTGGGAAGCGAACCCCAAAGAAACTACATTCGGGAGCTACCCAGCGAGCCAGTGAGTGAGTGAGAAATGGCTGCAGGTGGGGGTTTCCAGGCAGAGTGCTGATTGCTCTACCTGCAGAGTCTCCACCGGGCTGTGCTTCTTCTGAGGAACTGAGCACCAGAAGGGAGCCCTGTCCTACCCTTCTCTGTCTTTCCTGAACTCTGGAAGCTCTCCTCAGAGCCCTGGGAAGCGAACCCCAAAGAAACTACATTTGGAAGCTACCCAGCGAACCAGAAACTGAGCACCTGAAGGGAGCCCTGTCCTACTCTTCTCTGTCTTTCCTGAACTCTGGAAGCTCTCCTCAGAGCCCTGGGAAGCGAACCCCAAAGAAACTACATTCGGGAGCTACCCAGCGAGCCAGTGAGTGAGTGAGAAATGGCTGCAGGTGGGGGTTTCCAGGCAGAGTGCTGATTGCTCTACCTGCAGAGTCTCCACCGGGCTGTGCTTCTTCTGAGGAACTGAGCACCGGAAGGGAGCCCTGTCCTACCCTTCTCTGTCTTTCCTGAACTCTGGAAGCTCTCCTCAGAGCCCTGGGAAGCGAACCCCAAAGAAACTACATTCGGAAGCTACCCAGCGAGCCAGTGAGTGAGTGAGAAATGGCTGCATGTGGGGGTTTCCAGGCAGAGTGCTGATTGCTCTACCTGCAGAGTCTCCACCGGGCTGTGCTTCTTCTGAGGAAACTGAGCACCGGAAGGGAGCCCTGTCCTACTCTTCTCTGTCTTTCCTGAACTCTGGAAGCTCTCCTCAGAGCCCTGGGAAGCGAACCCCAAAGAAACTACTTTCGGGAGCTACCCAGCGAGCCAGTGAGTGAGTGAGAAATGGCTGCAGGTGGGGGTTTCCAGGCAGAGTGCTGATTGCTCTACCTGCAGAGTCTCCACCAGGCTGTGCTTCTTCTGAGTAACTGAGCACCAGAAGGGAGCCCTGTCCTACCCTTCTCTGTCTTTCCTGAACTCTGGAAGCTCTCCTCAGAGCCCTGGGAAGCGAACCCCAAAGAAACTACATTTGGAAGCTACCCAGCGAACCAGAAACTGAGCACCTGAAGGGAGCCCTGTCCTACTCTTCTCTGTCTTTCCTGAACTCTGGAAGCTCTCCTCAGAGCCCTGGGAAGCGAACCCCAAAGAAACTACATTCGGGAGCTACCCAGCGAGCCAGTGAGTGAGTAAGAAATGGCTGCAGGTGGGGGTTTCCAGGCAGAGTGCTGATTGCTCTACCTGCAGAGTCTACACCGGGCTGTGCTTCTTCTGAGGAAACTGAGCACCGGAAGGGAGCCCTGTCCTACCCTTCTCTGTCTTTCATGAACTCTGGAAGCTCTCCTCAGAGCCCTGGGAAGTGAACCCCAAAGAAACTACATTCGGGAGCTACCCAGTGAGCCAGTGACTCTCCTCAGAGTCCTGGGAAGTGAACCCCAAAAATACAGCATTCTGAAGCTGCCCAGCGAGAGAGTGAAAACTACGCCTGACCAGTGGGGCCCGACTGTGAAATACTGTGAGTGCTGCCTGTGTGTGTCTCTCTGCTATCCTGTTGCGTGAACCTCCTGAGAGTGGGCTGAAAAGAGGCTCCAGAAGGCACTTAGCTCGACTTCGCTATGCAGCCATGCGCTCTTTCTAAAAAAAGAACACCATCACTAGAAGAAAAAAACCACACTAAGAACTGTACTGGATCACAGAAGCAAGAATTTCTCTCCAGACTGTCTTCTCTGCTGCGTGCTTGGGCCTAAGATTTGATCCTGTGTGAGGCTTCATCCACGGAGGACTCTCCTACCTTGGAGGCAAGTCGGCCCATCCAGAAAGGGCAGAGCCAGAGAAGTGTGTTGCCTGCATCATATAACCAATGAATACCACCACAACACGTAGAAAAACCCACAATACAAGTGTGACAATGGGGAAACAACGCAGGCCAGCATCAGACATAGACAATGAAGATGACAATTCTGATGACCAGTTAACGACCAACCAACTAATCAATCTCTCAGATAAAGACTTTAGAGTAGCAATATGAAATATATACTCAAAGAACTCAAAGAAACCATGAATAGAATAGAACAGAATACTAATAAAAATCAAGAAAATATGAAGACAGAAATCACAAAACTCCAAACTGAAATAACATGTCAAATAACAGAGATTCAAAGGGTAATCAGAAACTACTTTGAAAAACTCTATGCCACTAAAAATGAGAACCTGGAAGAAATGGATAAATTCTTGGACTCTTATAATCTTCCACGGTTGAAAGAAGAGGATGTAGCATATCTAAACACCCCCATCACCATTGATGAAATAAAAATGGTAATCAAAAGTCTGCCCAAAAACAAAAGCCTAGGCCCAGATGGATTCACTAATAAATTCTTTCAAACTTTCCAAGAGGAACTACTACCAATCCTGGCAAGACTCTTTCATGAAATTGAACAAGTGGAAACACTCCCAAATAGCTTTTATGAAGCCAACATCACCTTGATACCTAAACCAGACAGAGATGCTACGAAAAAAGAAAATTACAGACCAATATCGCTGATGAATGCAGATGCAAAGATCCTCAACAAAATTCTGGCAAATAGGATTCAATACCTCATTAAGAAGATCATCCACTACGATCAAGTAGGTTTCATCCCAGGAATGCAAGGATGGTTTAACATCCGTAAATCTATCAATATAATACACAACATCAACAACAAGAAAAATAAAAACCACATGATTATATCAATAGATGCAGAGAAAGCATTTGACAAGGTCCAACACCCATTCTTGATCAAAACTCTCAGCAAGATGGGAATGGAAGGAACCTTTCTCAATATAGTTAAGGCCATCTACCACAAGCCAGTGGCAAATATTATCCTCAATGGAGAAAAACTGAAAGCCTTCCCTCTAAATTCTGGCACAAGACAAGGCTGTCCTCTCTCACCACTCCTATTCAACATAGCACTGGAAGTACTTGCTATAGTGATTAGGCAAGAAAAGATATCAAGGGAATCCAGATAGGAAAGGAAGAAGTCAAGCTCTCACTGTTTGCAGATGACATGATACTCTACTTAGAAAACCCTAAAGACTCTACCAAAAAGCTTCTAGAAACAATAGACTCATATAGCAAGGTGGCAGGCTACAAAATTAACACACAAAAATCAATGGCCTTTCTATACACTAATACTAATAAGGAAGAAATGGACATTAAGAAAACAACCCCAGGGGCCGGGCAGTGGCGCAAGAGGTAAGGTGCCTGCCTTACCTGCGCTAGCCTTGGACAGGACCGCGGTTCGATCCCCCGGCATCCCATATGGTCCCCCAAGCCAGGAGCGACTTCTGAGCACATAGCCAGGAGTAACCCCTGAGCGTCACCGGGTGTGACCCAAAAACAAAAACAAACAAACAAAAAAAAAAAAAGAAAACAACCCCATTCACAATAGTGCCAAACAAACTCAAATATCTTGGAATCAACTTGACTAAAAATGTGAAAGACCTATACAAAGAAAACTATAAAACTCTGCTCCAAGAAATAAGAGAGGACACTCGGAAATGGAAACACATACCCTGCTCATGGATTGGCAGGATTAACATCATCAAAATGGCAATACTCCCCAAGGCGTTATACAGATTCAACGCTATCCCTCTAAAGATACCTATGACATTCTTCAAAGAGGTAGATCAGGCACTTTTGAAATTTGTTTGGAACAATAAACACCCTAGAATAGCTAAAGCAATCATTGGGAAAAAGAATATGGGAGGAATTACTTTCCCCAACTTTAAACTTTACTACAAAGCAATAGTTATCAAAACAGCATGGTATTGGAATAAGGACAAACCCTCAGATCAGTGGAATAGGCTTGAATACTCAGTAAATGTTCCCCAGACACACAATCACCTAATTTTTGATAAAGGAGCAGGAAATCCTAAATGGAGCAAGGAAAGCCTCTTCAACAAGTGGTGTTGTCACAACTGGCTAGCCACTTGCAAAAAATTGAACTTAGACCCCCAGCTAACATCATGTACGAAGGTAAATTCCAAATGGATTAAAGACCTCGATATCCTACCCCAAACCATAAGATATATAGAACAACACATAGGCAAAACTCTCCAGGACATTGAGATTTCAGGCATCTTCAAGGAGGAAACTGCACTCTCCAAGCAAGTGAAAACAGAGATTAACAGATGGGAATATATTAAGTTGAGAAGCTTCTGCACCTCAAAGGAAATAGTGCCCAGGATTCAAGAGCCACCCACTGAGTGGGAGAATCTATTCACCCAATACCCATCAGACAAAGGGCTAATCTCCAAAATATACAAGGCACTGACAGAAATTTACAAGAAAAAAACATCTAATCATATCAAAAAATGGGTAGAAGAAATGAACAGACACTTTGACAAAGAAGAAATACAAATGGCCAAAAGACACATGAAGAAATGCTCCACATCACTAATCATCAGAGAGATGCAAATCAAAACAACAATGAGATACCACCTCACACCACAGAGAATGGCACACATCACAAAGAATGAGAATAAACAGTGCTGGCGGGGATAGGAGAGAAAGGAACCCTTATCCACTGCTGGTGGGAATGCCGTCTAGTTCAACCTTTATGGAAAGCAATATGGAGATTCCTCCAAAAACTGGAAATCGAGCTCCCATACGATCCAGCTATACCTGTTGTGAGCCAAACCTGTCAGCTAGACGCCAGCGCCTGCAAACAGATTCTTCGTGGATTTTCGGGAAAAAACCCGCGGGGAGAGAGTGGGTACACGGATGGCGAACGACGGAAAATATGTTGTAGAAATGAATGAAACCACGCAGATTGCATGGGGACTCTCGTTTACAGAAACGGAGACATTTTTATTTTCTGAGCTAGCTGTTTTTAAAGGTTAGAGGCTTGGAAGGCAGATGCAAATTTTAGGCATCAAAGAGACTGGGGAAAGGAAAGGAGGACTCTAGCTTAGATTAGCATATAAAAGAGTTGAAACTGAAGGTGAAAAAAGCAGCTAGTTTTGGGTTCCCTTGTTTTGGGTAAAACAGGAGGAAAAGGTAATTTTCAGGTGGACTGTTTCAGAGTTTCGGGGAAACACTGAAGATTACAGAGGAAAACTGAAAATTGCTTTGTAAGAGTAAACAGAGAAAAAACTGAAAATTACTCTGTTTTGGGTAAACAGAGCAAAAAGTGAAAATTACCCTGTTTTGGGTAGACAGAGCAAAAAGTAAAAATTACTTCACTCATGAGCTAAGTTGAAAAACCAGTTCTTGGCACCAAGGTAGTTTTGACAGTGGGAGACTTTTGGCTGGATTGATTGCTGTTCTAGTAGAAAGAATTTACTAAGGCCTGATTTCTAATATAGGTTAAAAATAAAGAGAGAAATAGTTACAGCCCTTATGAAATTATGTCCAAATAATCCACGCAAAGGGTCAAGTGATTTTGACTACTCTAAGCGGGCCTTTTTGGCAGATAATTTCTTTCTCAGGAGGGCACTCTACCTTGTGGTGTGTGCCTCTTCTGAGTGGGGTGTGACATTTCACCCTTTTTTTTTTTTTTTTGTGGGCACCTGGTGGCAATATTAGGCTTTAATTGGCTGTGAGCTTAGGATAGCCTTTTGCACACTAGGGACCAAATAGGAGTTAGAATTACTGTTTGCATGCGAGGCAAAACACCTTACGTATGCTATTTTTTGTAATAAGTACAATTAGAAAGAATAGAGACAGTACCAAAAGAGCCAAAAGTTATAATTATTATTTGCAAGGTGGGATAAGGAGCTATGATACACTTAGCTATATAAGGTATAAAATATATACTATTATATGAAAATTAAAATATAGACAGGTGATTGTAAAAAATATAAAAATTGAGAATGTGCACTGGCACTGAGGAATAAAAAAAACAACTAAGTAAGATATTATAAGTGAGAGAATTGTAAGGAGAAGATTGAGTAATACTACATTATTAAGAAAAGTTAGAAATAAAGAAGAAGCATAGGAAAGTTGGAAATTAGAGGACAATTTAAGCAATAGTAATAACATGGCATATATGAAACAATTTTTGCTGGGAAATATTTGGAAGGGGAATTGCTGGTTTGCAAATTATAAACACATATACAAAAAAAAATTTTTTTGTTACAAATTACAATGATAATAAAAATTTTGTTGCTGCTTTTAAGAAGGTATTCTTCTAAGAAGAATAAAAGATGGTATTTTGCTGAAGAGTTCATAAGTTTAGTTTTTAAATTTTAGAGTTCGTAAGTTCAGCTGCGGGTGTGACGTCATTTGTTTTCAGGCAGCCTTTAGGGATCATCAGTGATGGCGTTTTTTGCAGAAGTTACAGGACTGGGGGTTGAAAATGCAGCTGGAGTTGTTAGGTGAAATCAGCAGGGGTGCTGAGTTTGTGAACTTGTTAGCTTCTGTGGAGGGACTAATTCCTCAGGCAAACAGCGTTTTAGCGTCAGTAGTTTCTGTGAATTTTTTTTGAAGAAAACTGGAAAACTTAAGTGAAAAAATTAGTGGAGGCATGGTAATTGTATCACCTTGACCGGGTTCCAGAGAAACTTTTTAGACCTGTGGAAAAATTAAATAGCTTTTAATTATGCTTTGGAGGAGCTGTATGCTTTCCTTTTGGACTTATGTTGTAGAAGTTCTATAAAACAAAGGTTGTTAGAAGAAAGTGAGGGTAAAGAATTTGCATTATTTGTATTTTGGATGTTAAAGGAGCTGTACCTTTTTTGCTTATAAGAAAGGAAGAAAGATTTTTAGTTACTTTGATTGCAAGGGAATGTAATTGACTGGTATAAATTTGTAGTTTCAATTCCTGGAAAGGATTAAATTGATTAGTGGGATTTGAGCAGATTAGATTTAAAAACTTTAAGATTGTTTTAGAGGTGCACGTGTTTTTGTTTCCTGTAGGAGGATACAAAAATTAATTTGCAATGAAATACAAAAAATTAAGTAAAAGCACTTACAATTATTAATTAGTACAGATTGGTTATAAAACAAGGTAAGGTTATAATATTTAAATGCATTTTATAAGCAAGTAGATAAGGTAGTGGTGGTAGGTATATTTAGAGGCTAGAAATATTAGGAAAAATAAAAGAAGCAAAACTTATTAACATAGTAGCAATAAGATTATAAAGTAATGATTTTTATACTTAAAAAAGAAGAGAAAATGTTTGTTAAGAAAACCGCAATAATTGACCTGATTATACTGTATACATATTGAAATAAAAGAAAACAAATTTATAGAAAAAATTATAGAAACAATAGAGAGAAAATATTTTTGAGTTATGTAAATGAAAAGTTATGCAGCAAATAAGACGTAAAAATTGATGTAACTTATTTGTTATTGGCATTTGTGTGAAGGCACATTTTCTGTTTTTAGGAAGAAAACTTTAATGATTTTTTGGGAGAAAACACAGCTGAATATTACTGTTAATTTGTATACTATAAATTTTTGGGTAAGAGTTACCGTGATAAGGTAGAGTAATTAGTACATGAATAAACTTTTGTTACTAATGACCAGTTTTTTGTAGTTAAGTAACTTATACTTAAATATTTTTTAAATGCATAAAAAACAAATACAGAAAGTAGTTACCAAATACAAGTTAACTAAAAATTTTAACTTTAGATAGCTGAAAATTAAAATTATATTTTTAGACATATATATTTTTAAGATTGGAGAAAATTTTTTCTTTTGGGGCAGCCACTGAAGGCTGTCTGCAAATGTGGTTTGCAGAGAAGGCATTTTTGTTTATACATATGCAAATTAAGGTAGCCATTGAGTATAAACAAAAGATAAATTTAAAGATTTAAGAGGCTGAAAGCACAGAGCAACAAGTAATTTAATTTTTTTTTTAAATTGCGATAAGTTATGTAGCTCTGATTATATGATTACTGTATATGAGGTTAAAAAACATGCTTTATTATTAGAATTTTACCATATAAAGCATTAGATTAGAGTTTAGAAAATAATTTTGCATTAACAGACTGACAAATGAAATGGCCAGATTAATTATTTGTTAAAGTTGTAGACTTTGGGGGATAAGTTCCCTTTTACAAATAAAAGGTACTAGAATTTGTTGAAAATTTGAGGGCATTTTTTGTAGATGAAATACACCTTAACTAATTAAAACCAGTGCTGACAGGTGGTATATGCCAGCTATTTGTTAACATTAGAAAATTCTTAAGGTTTAAAGATGGAAATAATGAAAATTACCCTTAATTAAAATATAAGTAAATAAAATGCTAGATGTTATTAAAGACGATTAAAAATTAGTTTTTTGATGTATATTATTTTAGATAACAATAAGGAATTAACACAATTTGATACCAGTTTTAATATAATTATGACCAATGATAATATTACATAGTAATAAATTTATGTGACCAAGAAAAAAAAATTTTTTTTTAAATTAAGTTGAAAAAATATTATGCATACACAAAATTAATACTATGGTTAAATTTTAAATAACTGCAATATTATTAGACAATTTGGATTTATAAAAAAAAAACCTTTTAGAAAGAGAAATTTGGAAACCTTGAGAAATTTTGTTCTCATTCTGGTGACCACAATGAGCTCTCTGCGGGGGAGGGTTTCTTCCCCCTCAGGGCCTAGAAGCCGCTTGAATTCAAAGCGCAAACACACCTTTTTTTTTTCTTTGCTTTACTCTGAGGCGAGGTTTGACCTAGGAAAAAGCTGTTTGTTTTTCAAAATTGCACATTTGTAATATGCTTAGTTATATAAAAGAAGCACACATTGTTTTCAGACACACAATTTTCAGTGCACACTTAGACAAACTTTTAGATTCACACAGCACATAAATTGACAAACTTATAGGTGCAGGTAAAAGATGAGATGAGAAAAATTGTGGGAAATTTTTGGACGTCTCCAAATTATTTCCGCCAGATTTTTGCTGGCTATTAATAAAAAATTGTTCTAGGAAAAGATAAGATAAGGCCTTTTTAGAAGAAAATAGAAGAGTCGACTCTTAGTTAAAAAGGGAGGTTTTTTGAAGAGAAATAGAAAAATTTAAGTTTATTTGTTTACCTTTATAAATTTTTAATTGGCGAATTTCTACTTTTGTTGCATTAGATATGACCTGCAACTTTTACGGATACACACATATTTATAAAAAGAAAAACTTTTGAGCAGAGACTTATGAAAAGAATTTATACATTAGATATGCAAAAATGTTATTAATTATGATTTTTAGACAGTTTTTAGCACATCTCTTCCCCATATAGTATACGATAAATGAGGTAGGATATAGGGCTGGAAATTTCCTTTGCTTACACCATTATTCCAAGGTAGGACTACAGCACTTTTTAGAACACTTTTAGGCAATCCTAGACCCCTTAAAGGGAATGGAACGTGTTTCACTGCCCAGGAGTGGGGCCAATTTTTTCCAGCGATGCAGGAAAAGTCTGCTCCGGTATCCACGTGGCCTAAAATATCTTTGTCCTGAATTTTTATAGATGTTACAAGTGGTTTTGAGGTGTTCTCATATTTTTCAAACATTACAGGAGAACAAGACTCAGTAGCATGAAAAGATGCAGCATACAGATTGTTTTGTTCTAAAAACTTTTTAACTTTTAGCACAGGAGAAACAGTAGCCAAAGCTAATTTTGATTCATCTATAACTTGGTGTCTTCTGGGGGATTCTTTTGTTTCTAAGTTTAGAGATGCCATAGAAGGAAACAGCTCTTCAGTTGTTAAAAGTTCTGAGCCATCTTTTTCTCTACCTAAGTCCTGATGGCTAGCTGTTCTGTTAGAAGTTATATTGGTCTTCTGCCTAGGCTGCTGACCATGACTATATTTATTTTCCGCCCTGGTAGCTTGTACTGATTCTTTTTTATCATCAATCACCTCCATGACCTCTGTCCAAATTGTATAGATAAGATTTAGGTGGGCATCAACACCATACGTATCATATACATTTTTGATATCCTGCTGCACTTGTAGCCAATCCTCCAAACATAGAATACCCCTCTCAATAAAGCAGAGGCTATAAGTTTCTAAGAATAGAATAAATTGCTGTATCTGCTGTGGAGATATGGCATAACTCTTAGCTCTTAGAATATACTTTATAGTATCAGAAAGAATTTGTTGCTTAGAATAATTTTGACCCATGTTCCCGTTTACCTTCTCGTCTTAAAGCCTGGTACTTTTCCAGGGGTTCCTAGGCAACCTTGACGAGGGCCAGTTCCGTGTCCTAAATTTGAAAAAGAGAAGGAAAGAAAGGATAGAAGAGAAAAAAAGAAAAATAGCTTACCCTCTCCGAATAGCCCCAAACGTTGAGCGCCAATTTGTTGTGAGCCAAACCTGTCCGCTAGACGCCAGCGCCTGCAAACAGATTCTTCGTGGATTTTCGGGAAAAAACCCGCGGGGAGAGAGTGGGTACACGGATGGCGAACGACGGAAAATATGTTGTAGAAATGAATGAAACCACGCAGATTGCATGGGGACTCTCGTTTACAGAAACGGAGACATTTTTATTTTCTGAGCTAGCTGTTTTTAAAGGTTAGAGGCTTGGAAGGCAGATGCAAATTTTAGGCATCAAAGAGACTGGGGAAAGGAAAGGAGGACTCTAGCTTAGATTAGCATATAAAAGAGTTGAAACTGAAGGTGAAAAAAGCAGCTAGTTTTGGGTTCCCTTGTTTTGGGTAAAACAGGAGGAAAAGGTAATTTTCAGGTGGACTGTTTCAGAGTTTCGGGGAAACACTGAAGATTACAGAGGAAAACTGAAAATTGCTTTGTAAGAGTAAACAGAGAAAAAACTGAAAATTACTCTGTTTTGGGTAAACAGAGCAAAAAGTGAAAATTACCCTGTTTTGGGTAGACAGAGCAAAAAGTGAAAATTACTTCACTCATGAGCTAAGTTGAAAAACCAGTTCTTGGCACCAAGGTAGTTTTGACAGTGGGAAACTTTTGGCTGGATTGATTGCTGTTCTAGTAGAAAGAATTTACTAAGGCCTGATTTCTAATATAGGTTAAAAATAAAGAGAGAAATAGTTACAGCCCTTATGAAATTATGTCCAAATAATCCACGCAAAGGGTCAAGTGATTTTGACTACTCTAAGCGGGCCTTTTTGGCAGATAATTTCTTTCTCAGGAGGGCACTCTACCTTGTGGTGTGTGCCTCTTCTGAGTGGGGTGTGACATATACCACTCCTAGGAATATACCCAAAGAAAACAAAAATACAATACAAAAATCCCTTCCTTACACCTATATTCATTGCAGCACTATTGACCATAGCAAGACTCTGGAAACAACCAAGATGCCCTTCAACAGACGAATGGCTAAAGAAACTGTGGTACATATACACAATGGAATATTATGCAGCTGTCAGGAGGGATGAAGTCATGAACTTTTCCTATACATGGATGTACACAGAATCTATTATGCTGAGTGAAATAAGTCAGAGAGAGAGAGAAAAACGCAGAATGGTCTCACTAATCTATGGCTTTTAAGAAAAATGAAAGACATTCTTGCAATAATAAATTTCAGACACAAAAGAGAAAAGAGCTGGAAGTTCCAGCTCACCTCAGGAAGCTCACCACAAAGAGTGATGAGTGTAGTTAGGGAAATAACTACATTTTGAACTGTCCTAATATTGAGAATATATGAGGGAAATGTAGAGCCTGTTTAGGGTACAGGCAGGGGTTGGGTGGGGAGGAGGGAGATTTGGGACTTGGGTGATGGGAATGTTGCACTGGTGATGGGTGGTGTTCCTTTTATGACTGAAACCCAAACACAATCATGTATGTAATCAAGGTGTTTAAATAAAAAAAAATAAAATAAAAAAAATAATAAAAGATGATTGCTAAAAAAAAAAAAAAACAGATGTTAACAACGCAAAAAATAAACCATACAAATCTGCGACTGGAAAGAAGTAGCTTTGAATCTGGTACCTGAGACCAACTTAAGGATGTAAAGAAATTCCTGTAAGACTTGATTCTGTGTGCTCAGGAGAAGGGATAATGTGGCATGACTTGTACCCCGTCCTTCCTGAGCCATGGCATGCTGGCCCTGGTGAGGGGGCACTGGGACAGGGCTGCCCTGGTGGCAGTGCGGCAGGTTGCTGCTTGCTGCTCCAGGACTATAGTGGTGGAGAATCGGGGTTGGGCTCAACTCTCACTCTGGAGAAGAAAGCAATGGAAAGGCCCCTTTGTGCTCAATTACCTCCCAGGTCCAACAACCTTGCACTACTGCAGAGCCGCCTTGGTAAATTCCCACCTTGCAAACACTGTGAGAGCTCGGCACGCCCCCTTGTGAACGAGAACGTTCGGGACGCTCATTCGCACAGCACAGCTAGATCCTTCCTGGAGCAGAAGCAGGGAAGCTTGGACTTGGTGGCAAAGAGAGGACCCCGACTCAACAGAATGTAACCAAATTGAGTGCTTGCTTGTGGAAGAGGAACTGAACAGTCCTATTTTAAACCACTGTTGAAAACATATTAATTATCAAGTCCTTGATGGTAGTGGATTAATGGTAAGATGGAGGGATGGAGAGAGGCCTCCCTCTGCCTGCAGTTCCCTCCAGCCGGTTGTCTAGGGGTTCAGGTAGCCACAAGGAAATGATCCACAGGCAGTCAGGGTCCAGGAGACATCAACTTTATGTAGGCCATAGGCACCGTGTGTGGCTCCTAAGCTTTTAAAACCTTTTAAGCCTGCACCCTAAGTAGTCTGCCTGTCTTGTTTTATTTTATTCATTTTATTACGTTTGGGGGCCACTCCCGAGCAACTTCTGGCTCCATGCTTGGTGGACACACCTCACAGTGTTGGGGGTACCAGGCCATGCCACGGAAGAAAGAACCGAGTCTTCTGCCAGTCCACACCCCAGTGCATGCAGCTAGCTCCCTGGATTCCCCTGTTATTAGTTTGCTTTGGGTTGAGCTTTCAGGTCAAACCCAGTGATACTCAAACCTTAATCTTGGCTCTGCACTCGGGAATTACTTCCGGCGGTGCTGGGGGACCATATGGAATGCTGGAGATCGAACCCTGGCTGGCTGCATACAATGCAAGAACCTTCCCCACTTGCTAGCTATCACTCCAGCCTCACTATTATTTTTTAATGTAATTTTTATTTTGATCATAGTGGCTTACATATTGTTTTCAATAACATTTTAGGTACATATTTACATAAAATCAGGGGGGATTCCCATCACCAGATTGTCCTCCCTACACCTCTGTATTTGTCCTACCTCCCATTCCCTCTTCCCTCACCCCCAGGGCGGCCAGAATATGTGATCCCCTCTGTATCCAACCCTCTACTTAGTAGTCTTGCACCTGTTTGGTCTTGATGCCTCCCGTATCTCCCCCTCTAACTGTAGTTAGGACCCCCGTGCACCCCCTATCTGCTTCCTGTTCCTGTGTGGCCCACGAGCCCTAAAATCTGGAAATTTGAAATCACCTTTATCTCACAACCCCCAGCACAGTTCTCCTACATCAGTGCTCATTCCTGTTTTAAGATTGTGCCTTGATGATAAAAATGAATCAGCCTGTCTAAATTCTGTATAAAGAGAGACTGGCTTAAGGTTTAGGGGTCTGCAAACCTCTCTTTGCCATGGGTACATTTCGGACCCTGACCGGTCAGATAATAATGGATCTCACTTGCATTATTGCTGGGCTTGAGTCTTTTCATTACTCTGCACCTGGCAGCTGGAAATCGGGTTTTCCGGACCCTGCATTTGGCAAGCCAGCCAGGAGCCCACACACACTGCCTGGACCAATGAGATGAAAAGACCAGCCTGGTAAGTTCCCTGGGATCCCTTCCTTTTTCTCAGCCCCTCGCTTACCTCGCTTTGGGTCTATCTGTTCGTTTTGTGTTGCTATCACTGAACAAACCTGGTAACTCAGAAGGGAAACTGAGTCATGGCAAGGAGGGTTAGAGTCCCTCACGTGACTAAGGGATCTCCCACTTGATGTGTATTCCGAGTGGCGGGGTACCCACTTGACGAGTATTCCAAGTGGCAGGGAGCTGATGGGCTAGTACTGCAAGGTTATGGCCCTGGAGGTGCCCCAGGGAGCCATTGTAGGTAACTCAACGTGAAGGCAACAGGGAGACAGTCTCTGGTTGTGGGAAAAGGTCTGTCTGTGTGAAGCGTACTGTGTTGTTGGTTCATTCTTTGTTGCTATAATTGGTTTTGGATTTATTGTTGGTTTTTACAGTCAAGAAATAATCTGTGAATTTTACAATTGTGCCTCTGAATGTTCGTTTGATTCCCCTCTGTCTCCTTTATCTGTCCACCTTTGTGGTGATTCTACAAGTTTGATTCCTTCTCATTTTCTTTTTCTATGGTTGTATTTCAAATTGCACTTCTCAGACAGAAAATTTCAATACTTTTATTGGGTTGCTTGCCCTTCATATTGTCATAGGCTCTGGAATATTTTTCCTCCTAGTGATTTGCTGTATTAGCCACTTTGATAGAAAATTTCAAACTCGCTAGAATGAGGCAAAGTCAATCCACCCCACTTAATCTGACACTAGAACATTGGGCAGAAATTATTTGAATGCATTTGTTGGGGTTGTTCCAGTGTGGTGCCACTGTCTGCCTGTTTTTTTCTGTGGTTCTTTATGTTCTATGTTTTCTTTGTTCTGACCATGGAAAAAGAACTCTAGGGACCACCTCTTCTCAGGTCAGAAATTGTGTGTTAAGCCAGCTTTGTTATTCTAGGGACATGGCAGAGGGTGTCGGAAATCGCAAACCCCAGATTTCTCAATGGCCATCGGGGATAAATTTTCCCTGGAGAATTTCTGGACTTTGCGATTGCCCAACTTTCCTGCCATGTGTTAAGGCCAAAAAGAAACAGGAGCAACTGGCCACTTTTTTTTTAGCTGAAGAAAAAAAAAGGTGCTTTTTAAACTCTCCAGCCTGAAGGAATTCGCTGAGCCCCCAGGGCAATGGCTATTGTCCTCCCAGACTCACCTGGATGGGAAATGTCGGTGTAGGAGAAGTAATCCCAGTGGATCTTTTCCATATCAAAGAAAAATTTAGCTAATTGTTTGGAAGTCAGAAAAAAATTTTGAGCATTTAAATTTCTAACTTAAAGATTTCTTAAAATCAACAATAGGGGAAAAAAAGAGGATGTTGCAGATTATTTGGTTGTTTTTTTTTAACAATAATGTTAACTTTGTGGATGCATGTTATTGTTACAGTATCTCAATTACATGTAGAATTTATCTCACCAAAATTAGTGGTGGATTTGAAGGTAGCTTAATGTGTAAATCTTGATGGTACTAAGTTGTGAATACCTAAAGAAAAAGGAATCAATAAAATCTGGTCCTGCTAGGAGCAAAAAAAATAGTCAGCAAAGTAATTCTAAACTAGCATCAGACAATTTAAAGCTCTGTTCCTAGGGTCCTAATGCTAAGTTCTAGTCTGAGTTCTGTGCACGTGGAGGTTTTTAGCAGCAAAACCACTCCCAAAGGATGAGTGGAGAAATTAAAATAAAAGAAGAAGAGAAGAAGGATCCAGATGGTAGGGCATTTGCCTTGCATACAGAAAGGAAAGTGGTGCAAAAGAAATTAAAAATGTGTACTACGAAAAATCTGTATAATCAAACTAAATGATTATTGACATGTCTTTAGGTTAACAAAAAGAATGTAAATATTTTTGAGCATGTTCTGCCAGAAGTAGTAAGCATTCATTCTTTCTGGTTTTCAGAAATAATTTGTGTAACGTGAATTGCTGGTGTATTCTGCCTTTAAACCGAGGTTAGAAGACTAAGTAAACTTCTATATGTAGAGTTAAGCATGTTAAAATATTATTTTACAATTTTTCATTATTTGCTACCAAGAACATTAATATTTGTATCACAGGAGGCTTTGTAAAAATGCTCATGGTTTTAAGAAAAAAATATATAAAATATTTCGTTGTAAAAAAAGGATTCTAGAATTTTCTGAGTAATTTAAGTAATATTTGCTTTTTCTCTTCTCCTAGAACCTTTTAGTACCATTTTATGTCACGGCATCATATTGCTTTGCACAAGATACAAGCAGATGGCTTTCCTCTCTGCATGAGGAGTGATCCCCATGCAGACAGAAAATCCTAAAATTAGTGAGGGGACCCCAAAGCCCTCTTTCAGAGGAATAATTGGAGTTGAGGTGGTGTGACAAGCAGGAACCCTTAAACATTTGACATTAAAAACCGGAAAGAGACCGAGATAAATGGCCTGAGTAAGGAAATTGAAGATTTCCTAGAAGATACTGGAGCAGCACTAACTGACCACAGCCTGTGGGCCCTGCTCTCACCCTCCACCCTCAATCTCAAGAGAAAGAGGATTCGAGGTCAGTCTCTTCCAAACCTGAAGAGGAATGGAACAGACAGATCACCTCTGGAAATTCCTACAGAGGGTGAGATGCCCACAGCCAGCCACAAGATCCTCATGCTGAACTGACCAACTCATCAGCCAAACCTGAGTGACTGTGACATGATAAACCTGCTGTATCTACAACCTATCCTCAGAAAAGCTTTGTAAGTAATGGGAGTATACCAGATGGAGATTACTCCAACAGCACTGTATATGTGCAAAGGAAAAAGCCAAGTTATTCACATACCTGGTAAGGTACAAGGTAAAGGTGGAGAGAAAAACTATTTATGTAGCTAATTAAAATTCAAGTGGGCCTAACTTAAAACCCACTTCTTTGAAGTAACTTATGTAAAAATGTTCTTACAAGTTGTACTACAAATGTTAGTCTGGCTAAGTAACTCAGAGCTGTCTTTATTAATAATGCTATACTGCTTTGTTTTCTGTTGTTTAATTTGTGCTATCATTACAGATAATAAGGACAGCTGTGCCATTCAAGTTGTACTATTTACTGCTCCAAGGCCTGACTGGGTTAAGTAATATTCCCCTGTCTAATTGATCTGATCCTTTTCAGGTGTTAAGACTGCAAAAGTGAACTAGTTAACTCCTCCTTTAGGGAAATATGAGATATCACCCCGTCTAGAGATTGAGATTACAGTCCCATACCAGCCTGAAGTAGCTACAGAAAATTGATCTTTGACCACGTTCCCTTTAATGACTTCTAGGGTAATGAAATCTCTAGGAAAACATGGAGCAAAATGATCATCAGAAAGAGCTATAAGGGAAATAAGGGGAAAAGAAAGGCCACAGAAATTAATAAGCCAAGTTAACAATTAAAGATAACATTATGTCTATCTATCCCAGAGGTTGAAGCAGGTAGAGAAAATAAACCAACTCTAACATTTAATAAAGATGGGTGGTAAAAGGGATGAAGCAAAAATTATGCTTCCCTTGGTAATGTTAACAGTAAGACAATTATTACTATATATGAGATTTCTTCATCTCTGTCTGGCCCAGTGCAGGAAAGGCAACTGGAGTTTAGGGCTCTATTGTTCTCTCCACCCCAACAGCTGTTTAAGTTGCAGGATTGAGGAAAAGGAAGCAGAAACCTCCTTATCTTCATGGTGAAATTCATAGCCAATAAGAAGTAAACCCTGAAGATCCAGCTGAGTCAGCTCATAAGACCAGAACAAAAGTCCTAGTCTTCCTAAAGCAGCAACCATATGGCACCTTCTGCTAGTTGCAATAGGATCTTGTATCATAAATCACATTACAACTTTCATCCGCACTCAGGTGGGGGGTGTAAATTAATGGTACTAAGGCAATAATATCAAGAAGTGCCCACAAGTCTCAAACAGTGCCCTGAGGAACCCTGAGTAACCACTTGCTGCTCCATGAATCAGGTCCCTGTCCTTTTTTTTTCTTTCCTTTTTTTAGGTGAGCCTTTGCCCCTCCTCAGCAGGAAGTAGTTATGGAAGAATGACCATCAGCCCCAAATCCCTCCAACATTCCTGGTTTATAAAAGCAGTGTTTACTACAGTGCTAATTTTAGGATTAGAATTATGTACTAGAAAAAGTGGGAAATGAAAGAAGTGAAAAACATACTTTTAATGAAAGCTTTAAAATATGCACCGGCCAGCTGGAAATTGGGTTTTCCGGACCCTGCACAACCTTCGTAATGAGCAGTGGAGGCATGTGAGCCGATACCACATGTGCAATCTGAGAGAGCCATGCATGTACCACCCAGGCCATCCCAGCAACAACCCGTCACAAGAGAAAGGGGGAAAGAGAGAGGGTAAAATGAATACTTAGACTAGTAACTCCAGCAGCACTCAGGGATTACTTATGACTCTGTGCTCAGGAATCATTCCTGGCAGGCTCGTGGGACCATATGGAAACCTGGGGATAGAACCTAGGTCAGCAGCATGCCAGGCAAACACCCACCCTGTTGTACTATTTCTCTGGCTTTAGAATTCTTAGATTTTTTAAACATATAATTGTTGTAATTTTTATTCTAAATTTATACAACAATGTAACTTCTAAATACATAATTATTTTGAAGTTCACAGATATTAATGTAGTTTACACTGCTGTTTTAATGGGCTGATAAAACATTTTTAAAGTTCGTTTCTAAGAAAATGTGCTACCTTTGTTGTCTTCAAAGCAATTCTTGAAAAAGAAATTTACACACAATTGAGGACATTTATTTAAAAACAAAAACAAACAAAAACAAAACAAAAACAAACAAAAGGCAAACAAAAATCAAAACAAAAAACAATAAACTCTCACAACTCTTCAACATCAATATCTTCATTCATTACTGAAAGACAAAAGAGAAGTGTCAATTTAATGGTACAGCTGAGGCTGTACTCAGCCCACCCCAGAAATATATAAGGGAATATTCTTTGGGTATATTTGGTTAAAAAAAAAGTAAATGACTCTGATCAGAGGAGGAAGGCCAACAGGAACCGAAAAAGAAAAGAAAAAAAGAGATCTCAAGTTGTAATCAGAGGCAATTTGAAAGATGCAGAGAAAACCACATGGCACTAAGCTACATGTCATAATTTAAAAAATGAGTATCTTACTAATCCGACTAACATCAAAATAAATTAATTCTCATCATCTCAAAGTATTCTCAGTCAACTCTTTCTCTGTAGATAAAAATTCTACCCCTTATTAGAAAGAAGAGATAGTATGTTAATTATATCCAGAGACCAGGGTCATGAGGGTCTTGATGGCCAGTCCATGGTCAAAATCTTCTGAAATAGAGTTGAAGGGTGCCATTAGTGCAGAGAATGTACAACTGTGACCATGTTAATTGAAAATAATTATGCTGGACAGGAATTGTGTGTTGAAAGAAGATAAAATGACAGGTATAATACCCCTCAGAAATATTATTACAAACCACTGTGTGTAAAAGGGGCAGGGGGAGAAACAAAGTGTGTGTATGTCTTATGTGCATATGTGAGTGAGAGAGGCAGAGAGGAGAAGAAAAAATGACTACTTCGTAGGTATCAGGGGGAGGGCAGAGGGGTACCTGGGGCACTGGTGGTGGGAAATGTGCACTTGGTAAAGGGTGTTATACATTGAAAGATTGAAACCCAATCTGGAATATTTTGGATCTGTGAAAACAAACTAACAGTATTATGAACAATCTTTTAAACACAGTTTTAAATAAGTAATGAGAATTTATAAAAATCATTGAAGCACTAAACAACTTGTTAACTAAAAATTTATTCTACGTCTACATTATTATTTGTTTTGATAGGGTTTTAAATTTTTACTTATTAGGTAGAACTACACTTTCTTTAATTTATTTACTAACCACTCATAAATTACTAGAAATTAATATTCTAAAATTTTTATATATGCATTCTTTTTATATTTTCTGACAATTTTCTTCTGTTTACTCCTTTCTTGGCAGAAGAGAAGAGGGTTTTGTAGACAGTCTTGTCCAAAATATCTATCACCCTTGCTTAGTAGGATCTGCCTTATTCCTTCCTGGTAAGAGAGCTAGAGACCAGATTCCTTGGCTACATACATGTAGGAGTGTATTTTTGACACTCTCTATGTAGATGAGTATGTTTTTGACACTACCACAGCTGGGATATATCCCCAAACCTGGAGAAAAGAGAGTCTTCTTGGCAGAATGATAGTGATGGTGTATGATATAGGACTTTCCTTGCATGTGACCCACCAAGTTTGATCCCTGTACCTGCACAGGTTATTGAGTACCACCAATGTATTCCCCTGAGTACAAACCTAGGAGTAAGCCCTGAGCGTTTCTTGGGTCTTCCAACCACCCAAGGCCTACATACCACCCCCACAAAATCACCTTGCAAAGCATAGTTGCATGGAAAGTTGATGAAGCAAGAAAGCAGTCTTCTGCTCAGATGTTGAGATAGACATCTATACATGTTTTCTCACACCAGCTATGGGAATTGTTTTTCTGTGCAGTCTCTAGTCAAGGTGTGGAACATGTGACTGAGTTTTCTTGCATAAAATGAGCATGTGTCAGATAGACTAATCCTATAGTGTGTGCATAGACTTTGTATAGACCAGTTACACTAGCAGTCCAGGAGGCTTAGGGTGGTGGTATGGAATGCATAAAATCTCTTATGGAATAAGGGCTAGGATTAATAGTCAGCTTCAAACACTTGCAAAAATAATTGAGACATAACTTGTACTCTGAGTGTCTACCACACAGTGGATAAGTGAAGAGAGAATGGAATCAGGGGCCTCTTTAGCATGTATTGGCTTTGCAACATCACAAAATTCATCACCCAGTTCTTGTGGTAAAGCATAGGGTGCAGGGCCCTTGCTTTACACACAGCGAACCCAGGTGCAATCAGTGGCGTCCCACATGGACCCTGAGCCCTGCCAAGAGCATAGCACCAGGAGTATTGCTGAATATCTTGGGTTTGGCTCCAAATGTAAAAACAAAAGTCATCAGTCTTATCTATCCTCCCCCTACCCGTCTGTCAATTTGTCCTTTAACTGTAGTTTTATTTTAATCACAATCATATCAGATCTTGGGCAAGTCAGACATAAAATTGTCATAAATAATATCACAGAGAAAAGAAGATTCTAATATAAGTATTGAACTTGCAAAGAAATGGTGTGAGTGTATATATATACACATTTATATATAAACAAAGGGGATAAGATAATTTTGATAGAAAATATTAAAAAATCCAGTGTCATCCTAAGGTACAAATTAATGAAAAGGAAGCCCATAAATATGTTATCACTGGTATACATACACCCTCTCCTTAAAATGATACCTCTAACCCCAACAAAACCCAAGATAAAAATGACTCTCCTGTATATAATTTTCATCATCTCAGTCTTTCTCAGGGATCTCTGTCTCTGTAGATAAACTATTCTACCCCTTATAAGAAAAAAAAGATATGAAAAAGAAAGAAAAGGTAGTATGGTAATAATATACAGAGGCAACATAGATGAGGGCCAGAGAATCAGTCAATGGTAGGAAGCTTCCCAGAAATAGCTGAAGAGTGCAGGTAGAGAAGAGAAGGGACCATTATGACAATGATACTTGTAAATAATTCTTTTGGACAAGAATTGGGTGCTGAAAGGAGATACCTCTAATCACTACAGTTCTCAACATAAGAATGCACACTCTCCACTCCCTTTGTAACTCCACAAGTTTTGTAAGTGAGTGAATTCACAGTACATACCACGATCCTTGAGTATCCTTGCTTCCTGCTTCCTTTAGCTCTACATGCAAAACAAAAAAGAGAGAAAATATAAATTAAGAAAAATAATTATGAGAAACAAAACCTAAAGTCAATCGTCAAACTGCTAAAATTCCTGATTTTTTTTCAGTTGTTTTTTCACATATATCAGTGTCTTTTTCGGTGAAATTTGGTGATAAGGCAGAAGGAAAAGAGTATATGGTTAGTTCAAGGTGCAGCTTAAGTTTAAGAAAATATGACTTTTGTATAGGGAATTGCTTATAGATGTAATTAGTGAAAATTAAGTAAAAGCTTTCCATGCAGATTTTTTTAATAAGAAAGCAAAGGGGATCAGAAATTAATGGCCTTTTTATACATCAATAATGATAGGGAAGAAATGGACATTGAGAAAACAACCCCATTCACATTAGTGTCACAAAAATGCAAATACCTTGTAGTCAACTAAAGATGTGAAGGAACTATACAAAGAAAACTATAAAACCTACATGAAAAAGGAGAAGACACGTGGAAATGGAAGTCGATACTCTGCTCATGGACTGGTAGGATGTACATCATAAAAATGGCAATATTCCCCAAAGCATTGTACAGATTTAGTGCAATCCCTCTAATGGTACCCAACAATTTTCAAGGAAGTGGATCAAGCACTTCTGAATTCATTTCAAACAATAAACACAAACAAATGGAACAAGGAAGGCCATTTCAATAAGTGGTGTTGGCACAACTGGTTAGCCACTTGTTTAAAAGCAAAATTAGACCTCCGGCTAACATCATTTACAAAGTTAAAATTCAAATGGATTAAAGACCTAGCTATCAGACCTGAAACCATAAAGTGTATAGAACAATATGTAGGTGAAATGCTCCATGACATTGAGACTAAAGGCATCTTTAAGGAGGAAACAGCACTCTTCAAACAAGTGAAAGCAGAAATTAACAGATGGGTCTATGTTAAGCTGAGAAACTTCTGCACCTCAAAGGAAATAGTGCCTAGAATACAAGAGCCACCCACTGAGTTTGAGAAACTATTCACCTAATACCCAAGAGATAAGTATACCGGAACTATACAAGACACTGAGAGAAATTTACAAAAAAAATTATCTAACCCCATCGAAAAATGGGGAAAGGAGATGAACAGACACTTTGATAAAAAAAGAAATACAAATGGCTAAAAGGCACATGAAAAAATGCTTCGCATCACTAATTATCAACAGAGATTGGTCCACTTCACAAAGAATGAGAACAAGCAGTGCAGGCAGGGATGTGGAGGGAAAGGAGCACTTATTCACTGCTGGTGTGATGCCATTATAGAAAGCCATATGTAGATTCCTACAAAAGCTGGAAGTTCAGCTCCCATACTATCCAGCTATACCACTCCTAGGGATTTACCCTAGGAACACAAAAATACAATTAAAAAAATCACTTCCTCACACTATATTCATTGCAGTGCTGTTTACAATAGCCTGACTCTGGAAACAGCCTACATGACCCTCAATAGAAGAATGACTAAAGAAACTGTGAACATATATAGAATGGAATATTATGCAGACATCATGAGATGAAGTCATGAAATTGTCCTACACATGGATGTATATGGAATCTATTATGCTGAATAAAATTATTCAGAGGGAGAGGGATAAATGCAGAATGGTCTCACTCATCTGTGGGTGTAGAGGAAAATAAAAGACATTTGTGTAATGTTTCTCTGAGAGAAAATAGAGGAGGACAGGAGAGCCAAGCTCACAACATGAATCTGACCACAAAGAGTGAGGGTGCAATCACAGAAATAATTACACTGAGAAACACCATAAAAAATGTAACTGAATGAGGGAAGTATAAAGCCTACCTAGATAGCAAGCTGTTGTGTGTTGGGAAGGAGAGAACCTTGGGTAATTAGTGATGGGAATGGGACATTGGTCAAAAGTTTTTTTTAATATAAAATAGTTCTTAAAAATGGAAACAACTTGACCTAAGTGCAGGTTATCCTACCTTTCCAGCTAACGACAAGACAAAATTAGAAGACTTGTCACCCTTTGGTAGGCACAAAAGCCAAGATTGCGAGTTACAGATGACTGCTGCTAGAACCATGACCAGACTGTATAAAGCCTGGGACCAATAAAAAAGCCCTAACCTAGAGTTTGACCTAAGATCTGCACAATAAACATGATCCCCAGTTCCAAAGGTCTGGCAGAGACCATTGTAACGGAATGGGGCTTCTGGGAGCACAAAGAAAGACACTGTCCTAGGTGCCATCCTAGGTTCAGTGCAAATACCAAGATCACCAACCACAGAAGATGAATTAAAATGACACTGATGGAACAGAACTTCTAGAACCACAAAGACTGACTTCATCATAACTCCCACCGCAGGATCTGTGCAGATACTGAGATCCCTAGACACAGAGGCCTGATAGTATCACCCAGGACAGAGCAGAGGTCTTACAAACACCACAAAAGCACCACCGGGAGAGTAAATGATCCTGAACAGAGTCTATAGTTGATCCCATGAGAATACACTCCAAGGGTGGAGAAACCCCATATCTCTTAGGCAAGTGAATTCCTTTTCGAATGACCCCAATATTTACTGTGCCTGGGCAGGAGGGAAAAAAACAAAAAGCACAAAACATTGTTTATTTTTATATATATTATTTTATTTTCATTTATTATTATTATTTTTATTTACCTATCTATTTTTGGTCAATTTCTCTGTTTGGGTGTGATAATTGAAGTTGTCCCCAGTTATACTTATTCTTTCTCTTCCTTTCTGTTCTTCCTTTGTATGCTATGCCATGTTTCTTATATCAAGACCATGGCGTTTTTTTTTGTTTGTTTGCTTGTTTTGTTTTGTGTTTGTTTTTGTGGGGTTTTTTGTTTTTTGTGGGTTTTTTCTTTTTTTTTGGTGCTTGTGTTTATTGTTGGAGCCCTCACGGGATATTTGACACTTCTTTTTGTACTGGTGGAATGTTTCACCTTTTTTCTCTCCTTTGTTTCCCAAACCGATGTTGAGAGCCTCTAGAAGAATTCCACTTATTTTTGGCGTATTAGACTTTTACCCCAGTTTATTACTTTTCTCTCCTTCAAACAAAACCACGTAACTTGAACTAGCTAGTCCTGCCCCCCCAATTAGAGGGGGAAACAAGGGAGACACCAGGACCAAACAGGTGCAAGACTACTATGCAGTAGGCTAGATACAGAGGAGACCACATATTCTAGCTACCCTGGGGGTGAGGGAAGAGGATATGGGTGGTAGGACAAAAACGGAGGTGTAGGGAGGACAATTTGGTGATGGGAATCCCCCCTGATTTTATGTAAATATGTACCTAAAATATCATTGTCAACAATATGTAAGCCACTATGATCAAAAGAAAAAAAAAAGAAAAAAATAGTTCTTAAAATTTTGAGAGTTACTCCAAGTACATACCATTGTTTAAAATTTTTATTTCGCCAACCTAAAAAAAGACAATTATTACAGTCAGACTCCCCATGTTTACAAAGATTTCTGATGTTTTTGTGTCAATAAAAAGCCAGATGGAAAAATATAGTTGAAAAAAAGGTTGCAAAAATAAGAGGTGAATCAACAATAGCCTGAGGATTTTTCCACTGACACACATCCCTATAGTCCAGTGGGGCTGGACATGGTGTTTCTTACTTCATTTAGCTACAACTGTCAAAGTGGAGAACAACCTCTAGCTCACTGTCTCTAAGTATTTGGGTCTCAGTACAAGAGCATTGTTTCACTTCTAAACGAAGTTTTAATTCATTGAAGAACTGTAATTAAGAAAGTTTTTAGGGTGAAGAAGAGAGTGGTACTCAATTCTTCCACCAAAAGCATTGTATTTCTTATCTATACAACACCTCTTAAAACTTTTAAGCAAGTCCTAAAAACTCTTAATGCCATGGCTAAAGAAACTGTGGTACATATACACAATGGAATATTATGCAGTTGTCAGGAGAGATGAAGTCATGAAATTTCCTATACATGGATGTACATGGAATCTATTATGCTGAGTTAAATAAGTCAGAAAGAGAGAAAAAGAAGCAGAATGGTCTCACTCATCTATGGGTTTTAAGAAAAATGAAAGATAGATATTCTTGCAATAATAATTTTCAGACACAAAAGAGAAAAAAGCTGGAAGTTACAGTTCACCTCATGAAGCTCACCGCAAACAGGGATGAGTTTAGAGAAATAACTACATTTTAAATTGTCCTAATAATGAGAATGTACAAGGGAAATAGAAAGCCTGTCTACAGTACAGGTGGGGGTTGGGTGAGGAGGAGGGAGATTTGGGACATTAGTGATGGGAATGCTGTGATGGGTGGTGTTCTTTACATGACTGAAACCCAAACACAATCATGTATGTAATAAAGTTGGTTAAATAAAAAAAACTCTTAAAGCTTAGATAATCTGAGAATTTTTATTCTGAAAGAAACAAAGCAATCTATTTTTTTAAAACTGTGCCTATGCAAGGGGGTGGAAGAGACAAATAACACTATATAATCTTTTTTATTTTTATTATTTTTTATCTAGTTTTTGTAGATTTCTTTGTTTTGGGGTAGATATTGAAGTAGTTGTCCATTTTTTAAATTATATATTTACTTTTTCTTTCTTCTTTTCTCTTCTTCCTCTTTGTGCCTTGTCATATTTCCTATCTCAAGATCATGGCAACTATGTGGTGCATATTTTTAGTGCTGAAGTGCTCAGTGGATATCTTATTGATTCCTCTTTTTGAACTGTGTGGTGTCTCACCTTCTTCTTTTTCCCATCGTCCTCAAACCAAGGATGAGAGCCTCTAGAATGACTCTGCTCATAGTCGGTGTAGTCGATTTTTACCCCATTATATTACCTTTCTCTTCCTCAAACAAAACCACATAACTTGAACCTTCTAGTCCCACCTCCCAATTGGAGGTGGCAGAAATGGAGTCACCAAGACCAAACAGTTATAAGACCACTAAGCAATAAAATAGACAAAGAAGGGACCATACATTCTAGCAGCCCCTGGGGGGCGAGAGTGGAGGATATGGGAGGGAGAATGGGAGCGGTTGTGGGAGGACAATTCGGTGGTGGGAATCCCCTTGATTCAATGTAAATATGAACCTGGAATATTACTGTGAATGATATATAAGCCACTATAACTAAAATAAAAATTATATTTAAAAAAAGCAAGCACCATGTACAACAGTAAGAACCAAATGGATAAAGACCAAGGTATCAGATCTGAAACCAAGAGGTATATAGATCATGTAGGTGAAATGCTCCATGACATTGAGACTAAAGGTGTCTTTAAAGAGGAAACAGCACTCTCCAAACAAGTGAAAGCAGAAATAAACAAATAGGACTATATTCCTCTGAAGATTCTGAACCTTCAAGGAAATCATGCCCAGAGTACAAGACCCTCCCCCCTTCCCAGAGTTGAAGAAACTATTCACCCAATACCCATCAGATACAGGGCTCATATTCAAAATATATGAGGCTCTGAAAGAACTTTACAAGAAAAAATCATCTAGAACCATCAAAAAATAGGGAGAGAAGATGAACAGACACTTTGACAAAAAAGAAATAGAAATGGTTAAGCGGCACAAAAAAAATGCTCTACATCGCTATTCATCAGGGAGATACAAATCAAAAGAGCTGTGAGCTACAATCTCACAAAACAGAGATTGTCCCACATCACAAAGAATGAAAACATAGAGTACTGACAGGGATGTGGAGAGAAAGAACTCTTATTTACTGCTGGTGGAAATACCATCTAGTCCATCCTTTATGGAAAGCGATATGGAGAGTCCTCCGAAAGCTGGAAGTTGAGCTCCCATCCGATCCAGCTGTACCACTCCTAGGGATAGACCCTAGGAATACAAAAGTACAATACAAAAATTCCTCACACCTATATTTATCGCAGAGCTGTTTACAATAGCCAGACTCTGGAAACAGCCTAGATGCCCCTCAATAGATGAAAGGCTAAAGAAACTGGTATATATATAAAATGGAATATTATGCAGCCACCAGAAAGATGAAGTCATGAAATTTTCGTATATGGATGTATATGGAATCTATTATACAGAGTGAAAAATGTCAGAGGGACAGAGATAAACACAGAATGTTCTCGCTCAGCTATGCATTTTGAGGAAAATAAAAGACCTTTGTGTAATTATTCTCAGGAACAGGAAGGCCCAGATCACAACAGAAAGCTCACCACAGAGAGTGATGGGTGCAGTCACAGAAATAATTCCACTGAGAAACATCAAAACAAAATGCGACTGAATTCGAAATTAGAAAGCCTGTTTAGAGTACAGGCCGGTGTGGGTTAGGGAGGAGGGATACTGGGTCATTGGTGATGGGAATGTTGTACTGGTGAAGGTTTTTTTAAATAAAAAATAAAAAGAACTTATAATTTGGAGAGTCACTCCAAGTACATACCATTGTTTAATATATTTCCTTCTCCAGCTTAAAAAAAAAAGAAAACAGTATGACATTCAGACGCCCCCCCAAGCTTACTATACCTTCCGATGTTTTTGTGTCAGTAGGAGGCCAGATGGAAAAATATGGTTGAAAAAGGTCGCCAAAAATAATAGGTGAATCAACAATTGTTTGAGGCTCTTTTCCACTGACACACATCCCTATAGTCCAGTGAGGCTGGACATGGTGTTTCTTACTTCATTCAGCTACAACTGTCCAAGTGGAGAACAGCCTCTAGCTCACTGTCTCTAAGTATAAGAGCATAAGTATAAGAGCATTGATTCACTTTATAAAGGAAGTTTTAATTCATTGAACAACTGTAATTAACTAAGTTATAAGGGAGAAGAAGAGACAAATACTCAATTCTTCCATCAAAAACATTGTATTTCTTATCTATACAACACCTCTTAAAAATCTGCAATTCTTAAAAATTCTTAATGCTCAGAGAATCTGAGAAATGTTACTCTAAAAGAAACAAAGCAATCTATTTTTTTAAACATGACGATTTAAAAGGTGAACTTACCTCTTCGCACTGAAAAGTTTCCACTGGATTAAAACAGCAGGTCTTCAAAGAGTCTGAAAAGTAAGGTAAAGAAGGAGCTCTCCCATTGTAACCAATGGCAACTTGAAAGACACAGAAAACCACAGGTCACTAAGGTACACTTCAAAATGTAATGAATTAATGCATTACTAATGCCAGTTGCATTTAATTTTCATCATCTCAGTTTTTCTCAGTGATCTTTGTCTCTGTAGATAATGTATTCTACCCCTTCTGAGAAAAAAATGATAATACGGTAACAATATCCAGAGGCAACATAGATTAGTGCCAGAGGACTGGTAAATAGCTGAAGAGAGCAGGTAGAGCAGAGAAGGGACCATTATGACAATGATACTTATAAATGATATATTTTGGACAAGAATTGGGTGCTGAAAGGAGATACCTCTAATCACTACATATCTCAACATAGAATGCACCCTCTCCACTCCCTTTGTAACTCCACAAGTTTTAGAAGTGAGTGAATTCACAGTACATACGATTATCCTTGGTAAACTGTTTCTGTTTTATTTTGGTCTACATGCAAATATATATGTATATATATATGTGTATCTAGATATATATGTGTATATATATATATATATATATATCGAAAGAAAAAGACTAAGAGAAAAAATTATGAGAACCTAAACCTAAAGTCAATTGACACACTGCTAAGGGTACCTGAATGGTATCTTTTGGTTCACTGTCTTCTTTGGTAAAATTTGGTGATAAGACCGAAGGAAAAGGGCACATGTTATTCCACAGGTGCAGCTTAACTTTAAAAAAATAAGACTGTCTAGGGACTTGCTTATAGATGTGATTGGTAAAAATCAAGTAAAGGTTTTCCATGCTGATCTTTTTTTTAATATTTAAACAAAGGGATCAGAAATCAATGGCCTTTTTAAACACCAATAACGATAGGGATGAAATGGACATTAAGAAAACAGCATTAAGGAACTTTAAGAAAGATTAAGAAACAACCGCATTCACATTAGTGTCACACAAACACAAGCACCTTGGACACAACTCGACGTACCGTCACCTAATTTTTGATAAAGGAGCAACAAACCCTAAATGGAAAATGGAAGGCCTCTTCAATAAGTGCTCTTGGCACAACTGGTTAGGCAACAAAACAAAAATTAGATTTTTTTGTAAAAAAGCAAACTTCCACCTCCAGCTAGCACCATGTACAAAGGTACAATCCAAATGGATAAAGACCAAGATATCAGACCTGAAACCATGAAGTATATAGAGCATGTAGGTGAAATACTCTATGACATTGAGACTAAAGTTGTCTTTAAGGAGGAAAGAGCACTCTCCAAACAAGTGAAAGCAGAAATAAACAAATAGGACTATATTACTCTGAGAAGCATCTGCACCTCCAAGGAAATCGTGCCCAGAATACAAGAGTCCCCCCCCCCCATGAGTGGAAGAAACTATTGACCCAATACCCATCAGATACGGGGTTTATTCAAAACATATGAGGCACTGACAGGACTTTTCTTTACAAGAAAAAAATCATCTAAAACCATCAAAAAATGGGGAGAGGAGATGAACACTTTGACAAAATAAAAATATAAATGGCTATACAGAATAAAAAATGCTCTACATAGCTATTCATCAGGGAGATGCAACTAAAAACAATTGTGAGGTACTATCTCACACCGCAGTGATTATCCCACATCACAAAGAATGAGAATATGCAGTGGTGGTGGGGATGTGGAGAGAAAGATCTCGTATTTACTTCTGGTGGGAATATCATCTAGTCCATCCTTTATGGAAAGCTTTATGGAGAGTCCTCCGAAAGCTGGAAGTTGAGCTTCCATATGACCCAGCAATACCACTCCTAGGGATAGACCCTAGGAATACAAAAATACAATACAAAAATTCCTTCCTCACACCTATATTATTGCATGGCTGTTTACAATAGCCAGACTCTGGAAACAGCCTAGCTGCCCCTCAATAGAAGAATGTCTAAAGAAACTGGTATATACATAGAATGGAATATTATGCAGCCATCAGAAAAGATGAAGTCATAAAAATTTCGTATATGGATGTATATGGAATCTATTATACAGAGTGAAAAACGTCAAAGGGACAGAGATAAACACAGAATGTTCTCGCTCATCTAAGTTTTTAAGGAAAATAAAAGACCTTTGTGTATAATTCTAAGAGATAAAATACAGGAAGACTGGAAGGCCCAGTTCATGACAAGAAGCTCACAACAGAGAGTGATGGGTGCAGTCACAGAAATATTTCCACTGAGAAACATCAAAACAAAATGCGACTAAATTTGAAATTAGAAAGCCTGTTTAGAGTACAGGCTGGTGTGGGTTGGGGAGGAGGAATACTGGGTCATTGGTGATGGAAATGTTGTACTGGTGAAAGTTTTTTAAAATAAAAAATAAAAGAACTTATAATTTGGAGAGTCACTCCAAGTACATACCATTGTTTAATATATTTTCTTTTCCAGCTTAAAAAAAAAAAGAAAACAGTATGACATTCAGACGCCCCCCCTCATGTTTCCTATACCTTCAGATGTTTTTGTGTCAATAGAAGGCCAGATGGAAAAATATGGTCGAACATAGGTCGCAAAAAATAAGAGGTGAATCAACAATAGTTTGAGGCTCTTTTCCACTGACACACATCCCTATAGTCCAGTGGGGTTGGACATGGTGTTTCTTACTTCATTCAGCTACAACTGTCAAAGTGGAGAACAGCATCTAGCTCACTGTCTCTAAGTATTTGGGTCTCAGTACAAGAGCATTGATTCACTTTATAAAGGAAGTTTTAATTCATTGAACAACTGTAATTAACGAAGTTATAAGGGTGAAGAAGAGAGAGATACTCAATTCTTCCACCAAAAGCATTGTATTTCTTATCTACACAACACCTCTTAAAACTCTTAAGCAAGTCTTAAAAACTCTTAATGCTCAGGAATCTGAGAATTTTTTTCTAATAGAAACAAAGCAATCTATTCTTTTAAACATGACGATTTAAAAGGAGAATTTACCTCATCGATCTGAAAGGGTTCCACTGGAGTAGTCAAGCAGGTCTTCAAAGAGTCTGAAAAGTAAGGATAAGGAGGAGGTCTCCCATTGTAACCAATGTCAACTTGAAAGACACAGAAAACCACACGGCACTAAGGTACAATTCAAAATTTAATGAATTAATGCATTACTAATCCCAGTTGCATTTAATTGGTATCATTTGGTTCTCTCTCTTCTTCGTTGAAATTTGGTGATTAGACCCTAGGAAAAGAGCACATGTTAGTCCACTTTTGCAACGTAACTTTATGTAAATAAGACTCTTGTCCAGGGATTTGCTTATAGATGTGATTAATGAAAATCAAGTAGAAACGCTCTATTTGCATCTTTTTTAATATAAAAACAATGGGGAACAAATAGCAATGGCCTTTTTCTACATCAAAAACGATAGGAATGAAATGGTATTAAGAAACTTTAAGAAAGATTAAGAAAACTACCCCATTCACATTAGTGTCACACAAACTAAAATACTTTGGAGACAAGATGACGTGCTGTCACCTAATTATTGATAAAGGAGCAAGAAATTTTCAAAGGAATAGGGAAGGCCTCTTCAGTAATTGGTGTCAGCAGAACTGGTTAGCCACTTGTATATAAGCAAACTTAGACTCCAGCTAACACCACGTACAAAGGTAAAACTCCAAATAAAATAAAGACCTAGATATCAGACTTGAAACCATATAGTATATAGAATAATATGTAGGTGAAATGCTCCATACATTGAGTCTCCATGCATCTTTTAGGAGGAAAAAGCATTCTCCAAACCAGTGAAAGCATAAATAAACTGATGCATTTATGTTAAGCTGAGAAACTTTGGCACCTCAAAGAAAATTGTGCCCAGATAATAAGAGCCACCCACGGAATGGGAGAAATTATTCATCCAATACTCTTCAGATAGGGGGCTAGTATTTAAATTTACAAGGCACTGACAGAACTTTACTTGTAAAAAAATCATCTAACCCCATCAAATGATGGGGAGAAAAAATTGAACTGACACTTTGACAAAAAGGAAAATACAAGTGGCTAAGAGCAATAAAAAAAAATGTTCCATGTCACTAATCATCCATCTCAACATAAGAATGCACCCTCTCCACTTCCTTTGAAACTCCACAAGTTTTTTAAGTGAGTTAATTGACAGTACATACCATCATGTTTGGGATATTGCTCCTATTTTATTGTGATCTACATGCAAAAAGAAAAATAGAAAGAAAAAAATTAAGAGAAAAAATTACGAGAACCTTACTCTAAATCTAAAGTCAATCTACAAACTGCTAAGCAAACCTGTATTGCTTCAGATGTAGCATTTCCTGTTTTGATTGTTTTCTTTGATTCATTCTCTTCTTTTGTAAAATTTGGTTCTAAGACCAAAGGAAAAGAGCATGTGTTAGTCCACTGGTCTTTGACCTAGATTAAAACTGTCCAAGTGGAGAAATATACATCTACCACAATATATACAAATATTTATGCATAGATAGAAAACTATAATTTTTTGAATCATACAAAGAAAGCAACGTTACAACTGTCTACTTGAAAAGGGGATACTTGGGGCCGGGAAGGTGGCGCTGGAGATAAGGTGTCTGCCTTGTAAGCGCTACCAAGGAATGGACAGCGGTTCGATCCCCCGGCGTCCCATATGGTCCCCCCAAGCCAGGGGCGATTTCTGAGCACATAGTCAGGAGTAACTTCTGAGCGTCAAACGGGTGTGGCCCAAAAACCAAAAAAAAAAAAAGGGGGATACTTACTGTATGGTTTCACCAAGGTCCTTGTGCTTATAGTCCATAGAAAAAGGCACAAACTCATTCACGTTTGGTTCGAAAGGAAACAGGCTTTCTTTTTAACTTTACAAAGAACAAGGGAAGCTTACCTTTTTTTTATTTAAATTTTTTCTCCAAGTTACTTTCTTTCCTTTTTTGGTATTCTCTGAGAAAAGAGAAATTAGAACTCATCAAGAGCTGCTTGATGTTACTTGTTGAACTTCACTTGCCAAAACATTCACAAATAAAGTTGAATAGAAAGACTCCTCAAATTCAAGCGAAACAATATGTGACTAGAGACTAATGATCAAAGTCCTATCAGTGTACTGTTTTTTGGGTTTTTTTTTGTCTGTTTGTTTGGGGCCCACTCTCAGTAACACTCAGGGTTACTCCTGACTCTGGGCTCAGAAATTACTCCTGGCAGGGTCAGAGAACCTTATGAGATGCTGGCGATCAAACCAGGGTCAGTCTCGGTAGGCACCTGCAAGGCAAACACCCTATCGATGTGCTAGCTCTCCAGCCACATAAACATATATTTTTTTGGGGGGAGTCACACCTGGCGGTGCTCAGGGGTTACTCCTGGCTGTCTGCTCAGAAATAGCTCCTGGCAGGCACGGGGGACCATATAGTACACTGGGATTCGAATCAACCACCTTTGGTCCTGGATCAGCTGTTTGCAAGTCAAACGCCACTGTGCTATCTCTCCAAGCCCACATAAACATACTTCTAAGGGTTCTGTCACTAAGTTCCCTAACCAAATTTTGCTTGTTAGACACATTCAAACCTATTCGAATGTTTTTGAAGTTGAGGTTATTATGTGATCCCCAATTTTCACTGCTTTGATTAGTCATAAATTAGAAAAAGTACATAATATATAATACTATCCAATATGCCTAATTATTACCTAGCCTAGGTAATCTAACCCTCAATCCCTTGCCTACAAAGCTAATAAAATACATTTCTTTTGAGAAAGGTAACAGATATAATTTTCAATAGGATGTCAAGATATTCTTCACATCCCCTGGACTGTTCCTACTAGCAAGTTGAAATTCTTTTTTTTTTTTTTTTTTGGTCATACCCGGCAGTACTCAGGGTTTTTTCCTGGCTCTGTGCTCAGAAACTGCTCCTGGCAGGCACGGGGGACCATATGGGACTCCGGGATTCGAACCGATGACCTTCTGCATGAAAGGTAAAACGCCTTACCTCCATGCCATCTCTCCGGCCCCGCAAGTTGAAAATATTGAGTAGATAGATGAGGCCATCAGAAAGGCCTATTATTATGACATTAAAATTCTTCCACAGAAAAGTAAAGAATTAAATACACTTACTTCCTTTTAGGCATGGCATTATTTATTTAAAGATCAGAGAATATTCTGCCCTGAACCTGTTGTTTCAAAAGAACTATAAATTCAGGCAATTTTGAATGTCACAATCAACCATTGGTGAACATCTTGGAATTGTCTGATCTTTTTGGAAGAATTCCAGGCCAATAAAATTGAGGGGATGATGACAATATTCTTAAAGGAATAAAATTATTTTAGTAGGAGTAACAAATAAATAATTTGAGCAAAATGGATTTAACAGATTTTTATGGCCTCTCTTCCATGCTCCAAGGAAAAGCATGTTCCCATCATTCATTTATACTATATTATTTTCTTTGTATCATGCATTCCACATCAAAGGACTGAAACCAAAACATTTGTAAATGGACAAACTGTTAAGCATACTTCTACCGATGTTGTTGTTTCACTTTCATCTTTCATGGGCGGGCCTGAAGGAGGAGAGCATATGTCAGTCCATCAGTGCAGCTTAACTTTAAAAAATCTAAACAACTAGAAGGAACTTGATTATGGATATGATCAGTGAAAATCAGATGAAAGCTTTCCATGTTTATCTTTTCTTGATAGGAAAGCAAACAGGGGCAGAAAGAAAACAATAAAATCATTATTAACTACTTAATAGCCACCCAAAACAAAGAACATATTAATGGTGCTCATTCTTGGCACGTGTTGTGACAACATCAAGTTATATTTACTGAAAATAACTGATCTTAGTTCTGAGAGAGCTGTAACTTGTAACTCAGCTGTTAATAAAGGGAGTTTCTAGGTCTTTCTTTGATACCTCCCCGCCCTCTGCTTCTGGAGCTGAAATAAAGAGACTATGTTCTTGGGTGACTTCACATTAATAATAAGTAAAGTTTAGGCAGCAGTGTTGAAGGGTAGTGTGGACATCATGGACCTGCATGTAATTCTGGCAATACAATCAACCTTTCAAATCATGTTATGGTTCCTATAGGTTTTGTAGTCAGATCTATTGTTAGGGTATTGCATGCTATTCAGTATCTATAATAATCAGCATGGGATTGGTCTTGATGTCTGATTTCACATTAGCATAGACTACTCAGAAGACTGAGGATACAAACACTGGTCTAAAAGACCTCGAGAAGCAACATCAAATAAAATAAAACTAAGAAGGAAGGAAATCGTGAAAGCTAGAGCAAAAATTAAAGATGTAAAATTCAAGACAGAGCCAATGAAACCAAAAATTCTTTCTTTTTAAAGAATGAACATGAGACACACAACTTTAGCTAGACTGTTCTGGGAAAAAGAAAATAACCAGGGCCTGGAGAGATAGCACAACGACGTTTGCCTTAAAGCAGCCAATCCATGACCAAAGGTGGTTGGTTCGAATCCCGGTGTCCCCGTGCCTGCCAGGAGATGTTTCTGAGCAGACAGCCAGGAGTAACCCCTGAGCACTGCCACGTGTGGCCCCCCAAAAAAAGAAATAGAAAATAACGAAACAAAATGGACTCATTGACAAAAGGGCAGAGATTACATCCGAAATTCAAGCTATCATGAGAAAGGACTGTGAAGCACATTAAACCTTTAAGCTGGAGAATCTACAGGAAATGAATTTTTTTCCTTGGAGTCATGCCATCTAAAAGTGAGCAAGAAAACAAGAATAGACCAAACACCAGTGAAGAATCAAAAATCATGAAGCATGTAACCCTGGTCCTGTTGTTTCACTGGTGAGCTCCACAAGCTCTTTTTCACAGACATCATAACAGGTTCTCTTAGAAACTTTTCAAATATATAGAAGAATAGACAACCTTCTTACTTGCTTCTATGAAGCCACTATTACAACATTGTCACTACTATCTGCCGAAACAGAGATATTGAAAGAAAAGAACATTTCAGATGATCTTTCCTGATGATTACATTGACACAAAGATTCTCAGCATTGATTGGAGTGATGGAGCAGCAGCTGGGGCACTTGCTTTCCATGACCAACCAGGTTTGATCTCTGGCAACACATGTGGTCCACTGAGCCCTAACAAAGAACTAGGGTCCAGACAACTGGTCCTCTGGCCATAAAATACACACACTTTCTGAAAAAACCTTAGCGAATTGAATCCAACAGTACATCAAAATACTCTAAACCACAATCAAGTGTTTTTTTTCCCCGAGGATGCAAAGAGTGTACAACACATGCAAAGCAGTTCATTTAACATCCACATCATAAACGGAAAAGTACTATCATCTGACCATATTGCATTATCTACGGATTAAAGAAGGTTTATTCACTTTCTATAAGCCCTCTGTAACCATCCTAGAATGAATTATTTTTATCAGTAGTGAAAAATAAAATCCTCCTTTGTCAACTCTTCCAAGTTCACTGACGACACTTTGATTCAATATAATATTAAGGATTTAGCAATACCATTCAGACAAGAAAAATAAATTAAAAGGATCTTATTTGAAGGAATAAATGGACAAACTACCACAATTTCCAAAGATAGGGTGTCTGTATATATATTTGTGTGTGTATAAATTTTCTAAGCATTGTGTCAACTGAAAATTACTACAAGATGGTAAATTGGTTATCTATGATGAGCACTCAGGTCTTTTTTTTTTTTCTATATACAAACAGTCAACCTGAAGAGCAAAATAGAATTTATAAAAGTCAGGAACCCATATATCAACTTTGCAAGATTTGAAAAGCTGTAGTATGAAAAGAGTAAAACATAGAAAGAAAAATGGTGCTGATATGTATTATATCATTATGAAGTCCTGTATTCAGAGTTACAAATATATTTAGAGTAACAGGAATATTTGTTTCTCAAAAACCATTGCAACATCGATCAAAAATCAAAGAATCAGAAAAGTACAAGAAGCTCTTTGTGGAAAATAGTGGCAGAACATTTTCCTATGGCAGCATTATGCATTGAGGAGTATATTGGAAGAGGTTTATTTTTTATACTTTTACTTCAAAGTTATTTCAAAGCTGATTCTATTGACAAAGATAAAGACAAACAGAAATAGCAGCAATAAAAGTGATTACATCAAAAGAGTAACTAAGCTTCTGTATGACTAAAGAAATGCTGAATAAAACTCAAATATATTTTATTGAAAGGAGTAAAATATGTTTGTAATATATCTATTCCTGTCCTAGAGAAGCTAAGAATCCAAAGTTTTTCAAACCCCAAATCCTGAACTACAGGTATAATAACCCTGGTAGCATGTTTGCCAATCTAGGATTGGTCCCCACCACATTATATGGTCCCATAAACAGACATAAGTGATCTGCTGAGTCAGGACTAATCCCTGAACACCACTGGATGTGGCCCCAAAAGTAGAAAAGCACATTCAAAATTGAAATTTCATTTAAAATTCTATTACTAATTGTGAGTTGTATAGCACATACCTTGCACAAGTGACTCAGTTTCCATTAAAACATGCCATATGATCCTAGAACTACCAGGAGTGTTCTCAGAACACCGAAAAAAGAGTAAGCCCTCAGCACCACTCAGTGTGATCAAGAATGAAAAGAGAAAAGAGAGGTTAAATAAGCACTATCATGTAGAAGATGGATGGCCAATAAGAGCAGCATAAAGTGCTTATCGACACTTACAACCAGCAAAATTCAAATTAAGACAGCAGTAAGATATGCCCTTTGTTTGTTTGCTTGTTTGCTTGCTTTTGGGGTCACATCTGGCAGCACTTGGGGGTTTCTCCTGGCTCTTCGCTCAAAAGTTGTTCCTGGCAGCTCAGGAAACCATATGGGATGCTGGAATTCGAACCACCAAACTTCTGCATGCAAGGCAAACACCTTGCCTCCATGCTATCTTTCTGGCTCCAAAATATCATCTTATACTAGAGAGTAAGATATATATCAAAACAGGGAAAAAACAAAAATGAAAAGAGTCTCCATTCAGAGGAATTTGAAAACTCTCACAGCTGAACATTGTGGAAAACTATTTGGAGATTTCACAGAAGTAGAATTGAGCTGCCACATCTTGGTAGCTTCCTTCAAGACATAACATTCCTTTAATATAACTTACGTAGTCCATTATTCACTGCAGTCTTATGTAAAACATAGCACAATGATATCCCATAAATTATACACAAGATTATGATGCAATCCCTAGATTAAGATGCAACTGCTAGATTTACACAATTTTTCAAAGAAAATATAGAACTTGGTGTCAGTGGGGACTTTATTGAATGAAATTTTGTGTTTGTTTGTTTTGGGGCCACACCCAAGGCACTCAGGGGTTACTCATGGCTCTGCACCAGGAATCGCTCCTGACAGGCTTGAGGGACCATAAAGGAACATAGAGGGAGGATGCTGGGGATGGAACCTGGGTCGTGGCTGGGTCAGCCATGTGCAAGGCAAACACCTACCACTGTGCTATGGCTCCAGCCCTGAATGAAAATTTATTATTGGTTTGTTTTCTGTCACAATGTTCCGAAGGAACTGTGTGCTGGGGAAATTGGTGTTGATATGGGAACATTCCATAGAGTTCCATTGTAATTTAATCAAATACATGTTGAGAATAACAGTCTCTTTTATCAATAACAAATTGGCAGCACTGCTTCAAGAAGAAATTCTTTCTGCTAATGCTTAGCAATAAGCTGACCCATTAGCTTCTTATGTGACCAAACTGGAATGGGAGTGGCATTTCTACTACTCTGGCTAGAATACTGATGTCTGAGTAGATAAATAATATTCTTCACACACTCAAAATTACTCGCAGAGACTAAGATTTAATTGTGGAGAGATGCAAATGTATCACAACAAAAAAATCATATATGCTTTTTCTTGTCATGATACCATAGAAAATGTAGTGCTTATTTACTTGTACATCAATTGAATAGAAAAAAAGTGCTATTTTTTGTGGCAGTTTGAGTGGAACTGGAAGACTTCAAGTTTAGAAACAGAAATCACCCTCCAATTCTATTTGAGGTCAGTTTTGATTACAGTCTTAAGTTGTTGAACTCAAAGGCAGAGTTGAGTGTTGTCTTCTTGAGGCTAAGGAGAAATAGTTCCCTGGTCTAAAGGAGACAGTCTTCAGCTACACCAAAAGAATATCTGTGTTGTTTCTGCACCTATTTCTGCACAGCACCTGGCTATGGTCAGGGCTTACTTCTGGTGCTGTCCCAGTAATCACTCTTGGTAGAGGTGGGCAAGTATATAGGGGTCTACAACTCCAACACTGACACGCTGTGTGCAGGCAAGTACCTTCCATACTGTACACTGTTTTCTGGCTGAAAGTTATTAATTTCTGGAGTTCCCTTTCAACTTAAGTGTCTATTTTTTTTAAAATAAATACCATACACATAACATACAAAACTGTCAACTAGAGGCAGTAGAAGAATTGCGGCCGCGCACTCTTTCTAACCAATGAACCCCACCACAACACGCAGTTTTAAAACCACATTACAAGCGTGACAATGGGGAAACCTCGCAGGCAAACACCATCCACAGAGAATGAAGATGAAAGCTCGGATGACCTAAAATATCCACAGTTTCTTTATATCCTTATACATCATATATATGAAGACACCATGGCGTTACAACCATAACATCTTATCACCATGAGAGGCTGCCAATTTCTATGTCATTATATTGATTCATACAATACTAAAAATACATCAAAGTCAGGGACCAGAGAGATAGCATGGCGGTAAGTCGTATGGCTTGCATGCAGAAGGATGGTGGTTCGAATCCTGGCATCCCATATGGTCCCCCGAGCCTGTCAGGAGCGATTTCTGAGCATAGAGCCAGGAGTAACCCCTGAGTGCTGCCAGGTGTGATCCAAAACCAAAAAAAAAAAAATAATAATAATAATAATAATACATCAAAGTCACACAGAGGTATAAAAACTGAGAGGTAGCTCATTACCTAACTTGAAACTATAATATGAAATTACAGTCATTAAAACACTGTGGTGTTGGAATAAGGATAAATTCACTTCCCAGCTGATTAAGGATTCAGTACACAGCAACAAATCTACAATCTATGGTCAAGTAATTTTAGACAAAGGAGGTGCATACATGCATTAGAGTAAGAACAGTATCTTCAAATTGATGTTGGGAAGGAAGGATAAATCTATGTAAAAGAATGAGCCAAGACTCATATCTCACATCTGAAGCAAAAGTCAATTCGTCTGGCATACTTCAGGTCCCAGTAGGAAACAACAGGCAAGCAACCAAAGCTAAATCCTGGTCCTGATGAGTGAACTAGTGAATTCCTGCAAAGCTTAACAGAATCCCCCACCCCCTCCAGTCCTATTCAGGCTCCTTCAGAAGGCTGAGAAACATAAACCTTCCAGTTTCATTATTCAGAAGCAAAAGAAAACTGTAGGCCTATAATGCTGATGAATATCACTGACACAAATATTCTGAAAATACTGTAGAGAATGGAATCCAACAAAACATCAAGAGGTCCTACACTATGACCAATTCTGTAGCCAGAACTGCAAATAGAACAGACCAAGCACTGAATAAGGAATACTACAGGAGGAATTCCCTGGGTCTGTTTTCCAGTCAAGTTTCAGTACATGCTGGCTTTATATTTTCACGTAATTTGTCAACCTTTCCATTCTTCCCTTTCTCATAACTGTCAGCTGAACACATGTCTTTAATCATAACCTAAGAAATTCATGTAATAGGAAATTGAGTAATGAAATGCATTTTTCTATTAAACTGGAATCATAAAGCATAATTCTAAGATATGAATTTTGAACTCATGGTTCCTTGAGGTGTTTTCACTGTGATTATTTTTAAGATTCATTCAGATGAACTAGAGAATTTTTAACGTATATTTGAATACAATGCACTATATAGAGTAGTTGCACATTTGAATAAAAGTATATTTACATGAACATCAAAAACTATGGAGATATGTGATTTTCATAGTGATGTTCAAAAATCCAGTCCTTTGAGTGTACAAATTGATATTCATGGAATAAAGGCATATGCGCATATGATAGATCAGAACAAACACACACACTCAGAATTTTAACCTATTGAAATACATGTAGATACAGCAAATGCCATAATCAGTATTACATAAAGACTATATAAATGCTTGTGGAGGAATATTTTCATGATATAAATTAATGTTTCTCTTTAGACGATACCTCTAACCACCACAGAACTCAACATAAGAATGAACCCTTTCCTTTCTTCTTAAAAGACCTTATGGTGTTTAAGTGAACAATTTCACAGTACCTACCAACTGTGTTGCTTGGAGATATCTTGTTCTACACACACACATTCACACACACACACACACACACACACACAGAGAGAGAGAGAGAGAGAGAGAGAGAAGAAAAACATTATAAGAATCATACCCCAAAGTGCATCTTTTGCCTAAATCTATTTACTTTGATGTAATTAGTAAACCAGATGAAAACTTGAGACAAAGATCTCAAGAAATAAAATGGGAAGTAACATTATAGAAAGATCATTTTACTGGTATGTCATTCCAGTTCCCTGAGATTGGACAGTTGGTCCTTAATCCATTAGGTTCAAATTCTCCAAGTGGAGAAGGGACTCTACTATAATGTCTACAAATATTTAAATCTAGATAGAAGACAAATCTTGAATCATACAAGAAAAAGAAACATTTGCAAAAATGTCTGCTTGAAAATGGGACAGTTACTATACAGTTTCTCTAAGATCATTCATTGTGTGTGTATATATTTATAAGTATACACACATATATACTTATACACATATACACACAATGATCTTAGGGATCATCATATATACTTATACATGCATATATATACATATATACACACAAAAGATATGTACACTAAGGTCATTCATATATACAGAATATATATTTTGTATATATATTATAATATGAAAGTTAATCATTTATTGGATAATAGATTTCAAAACACTTTGTGCTTGGAATGTAAAAATTTCTCAATTCAAAACAAAGGCATTGATACTCATAAAAAGGCCCATAGAACACAGAAAAGAACGTACAGATCCAACTGTCATTCTCCTCTGGGATCAAGTTTTAGCAGGTAACATTCTTTGTCCATCTCCCAAGTAAGTAATAACAGATGTTACTAACATGAGTGATCCATTTTTATATCTTAACTTCACTTGAAATTACTCTAAAACAGCAATATTTCTGAAGGAAAGTTGACTTACATGAAATATATTCAGTTTTATGGAGCTTCTCCCATCTTCATCCTCCAACCATTCTTCTTCTTGGAGGATACATGAGAGTTAGTAGAGTTTAGTGGCTTCTCAGGAATAACATAGGAAACTATTCTAGAATTCACAAAGAACTAGGATTGGTAAGCAGGCATGGAATGGGCTGCTATTGAAGCATCAGCCAATATCTCCCATATTGGAAGATACATATGATCAATTCTGTCGTGCGGTTACAAGAAAAAGGCAACTGAACAATCAAAAATGACCAAACTAAAACTAATTGTGTAAATGCAGTATTTTGCGCTTGTTGCAGGACATTTGAGGACTTGATTCAATTCTGAAACCAAATGAAACTATGAGAGTCACAAACCTTAACATTTGTTAAGCAGAATCATTAACTTGACCCAAATAGACAGCTCTGTATGGGGGTCAGTCTAGAGACTCTGAAGGCAACATTTGAATGACAGGAATTCTTCATGTGAACAATTCTTACTTATACTAGTTAGATAGATGCTCTCCTGATTACCGAAACTAGTCATTTTAGCTGCAATAAATAAATAAATACTTTCCCTTCTTTTTTTTAAGCTAAAGTGTATCCAGCTATAGATGCAGGATAGAAGAGGGAAGGGGTTATCTTTAATTTTGCTTATTTAAGTTTATTTATTGAAAGTATTGATTTACAAAGCTACTTATAGTTTTGTTTTCAGGCATATAATATTTCAACACCAAACCTCATGGACAAGTGATGAATTTGATTTAGCTTGCATCTCTTCCCAAGTTTCAGACCACCCCCCAATTTTTGAGCTACTTGGTAGCTCTACTTTGACACTTAATCTAATTTTAACCTGTGCTATTGATTTCTTTTTTTCTCATCAACTACTCAGTTTACCTGACCTAAACCATTCACTTATCAGGTCCCAAATGTAAGAGGCCTCTTCTTATCTGTAAGGAATCTATTTCTGCCCTATTGGCCTTTTGTGTGTATGTGACTTTTTAAAAATAATATATTTAAGCAACACGATTACAAACATGTTGTAGTTGGGTTTCAGTTATATAAAAAAGAATACCCCCTTCAACCAGTGCAACCTTCCCACCACCAATGCCTCCCCATCTCCCTCCTCCCCCACTCAATGCCTGTATTCAAGACAGGCATTCTTTTTTTTTTTTAATGCATAATTTTTTTTTATTTAAACACCTTGATTACATACATGATTGTGTTTGGGTTTCAGTCATAAAAGGAACACCACCCATCACCAGTGCAACATTCCCATCACCCAAGTCCCAAATCTCCCTCCTCCCCACCCAACCCCCGCCTGTACCCTAAACAGGCTCTACATTTCCCTCATACATTCTCAATATTAGGACAGTTCAAAATGTAGTAATTTCTCTAACTAAACTCATCACTCTTTGTGGTGAGCTTCCTGAGGTGAGCTGGAACTTCCAGCTCTTTTCTCTTTTGTGTCAAGACAGGCATTCTACCTCTCTCACTCACAACCATTTTTATATGTAGTTATTACTCTAATTGCACTCACCGCTCTGTGGTACTCTTCATATCATGGTCCTTCCAGCCCTCAATTCTATTGTCTCTGGCTATTATTTCAATAATGTCTTTTAGGGACCTGAGAATTGGCACAAGCAGTAAGGCCATGGGAGCCTAGGAAGGACTGTGTTGCGATCCCCCAGTGTCCCAGATGGTCCCCCAAGCCAGGAGCGATTCCGGAGTTCATAGCCAGGAGTAACCTCTGAGCATCACCGGATGTGACCCAAAAATTAAAATCAATCAAGCAATCAATCAATCAATAATGTCTTTTATTATTCTTAATGTGGATGGGAATTGACAGTAATGGGCAGGGGTTATGCATGTTCTATTTTCCCTCTACCCACATCAGGATCTCTTTATGACAATGTCACCACCCTATTATGGCTCCTAGGTTCTATCCTGAAAGACATTTCTGTGCTCTTTTGCCCCAGAGCGGCAGCATGATTCAGACAATGGAGAGTATTAGGGCTAATTAGCTGGATTTCAGTCATTCATATGGAGTGATCTATAGCATTCTTGCTATGCTATGAGGAGTGGGGATCTTTCTTACTCCCTTTCCTCCCAAATACTCCATCCAACCATACCACAACCTAGAAGGTATCAGCAAGTAAGGAGGGTAAGGAAACTCAAAAGTCAGCAACAACTAATATTAGTTGGTGCTAATATTAGCTGCTAATATCTTCTCTTTCTACTTTCTGAAATGTTCAAAAAAGGCTCACTCCAGATTTCAGGAGAAAAAATATCATCATTCTTCCAGGCATAAACTAGACTAAAAAAGGTTAGGATGAATCCTAAGACTTTATCTATAGGTCTCTGACCAGGGCTATGAGTCCTCAAGCATGGTAGAGGACCCAGAGCATAGTCACAATTTCAATGACCAGGAATTTCATCTCTGACTATTTAGACATCTGCAGGGTAGACGGGTCCTTTAAGACTTCCTCAATGTTTTCCCTTTCTGTGGCTGGTGTCTGAGCATCAAAGTTTCCTCTGTGTCAGAACTGATCAAAGGGCAATGTTGAGCATCTCCAGGGTCTATTGAGAAGTTATACCCCTAGAAGCAAGGTCCTGACATTTCATTCAGGCCTGTAGTATAATGACCTTATGTTCGCTGAGTAGAGAAACAGTGAAGGAAGAAATTACCTACAGAGTATCACATCAAAAAAAAAAAAAAACATTTCAGTCTTCAAACGAAAAATACTTTGTTTATTCTGAGAAGACTAACGAGGAAAACATAAAGCTTCATTAGTCACATTGTTGAAGAATAATGTCTGTCAACCTTATCTAGATGTCAGTAAGAATTGGTCATAGGCACCTTATGTATATACATCTATATTTTTTTCATCTATCCCTCAAACAAAGCCTAGATTAAGGCACAGGAAATGTAAGAAAAGAGATTTAAAAAAAAAGAATGAAGAGAAAAAGAGAGAAATTAAAAAAAAAGAAAAAGAAAAGAGATTTTATGAAATGTAAGTTTCTTCCCTTTAATACTGAATTGCCCAAGAAGTTACCCCCAAATCTCCTGTTCTAATGCTTCAACTGCACAATGTAAAAGTGTCAGCAGAAAAGCCCATCACCAGTCTCCATGGAAGGTGACAGAATCCAGTACTTCCAGATTCCCTGACTAGAAAAGAAGCCATAAGACACCAGGAAATGATCTGTTGCCTAGTCAGGGTATGTGGGTTACAGAGGAACAATCATTCTTAAATTGACAGGTGGAACAACTAGCTCTAACTAGAGAAACTGCCTAGAACAAGATGTTTAATCTTTGTTAATTTTCACTGGTAAGTGACCCTGCCCTTTTTCACTTCATCAGCCTGAATAGAATTCTCCTTTACGAGGGATTATGGGGCCTTGTGTATTTACACTGCAGAATCTCATTGCCCAGTTCTCCTTTAGTTGGACAAGACAATAACATATTAGAAGAGCTCTAAGCCTCTTATATTCAACACCTGACTCAATCTCCTTTGATTTTAATCTTGTAGAGAGTCCATGAAAGAAAAGAGAGGGCTCAAATCCTGATTTCACTTCTACACAAGTTACGCATCTTCCCCTTTCCATCTTGTATCTACATATCAGGCGTTTTGTGTAAATCTAGAACTACTTTCTGCCTAGAGCTGATCTGAGGAAGGGGTTTAAATCACAGTTACCAAGTATGAAGGACCCACTGCCAAGGAAGATGTCTCAGACAGTGGGGTAGTAGAGGTACCTCAGCCTGTAGCTTCTCTTTTCTGCTCACCCTGCCTGTCTTTCCTCAACCCAGGTGCTCCTGACTATATTAGTGCCTTCTGTAGCAGAGAGCAAACATACCAGGACATGGACAGCCATCATGCACACTGGGGAGAAGACCATCCTGGTGAGGTGTGCAGAGCAGAGCTGTAGCTCAACCTCCTGTTGCAGAGGATGGAGGTAATAATCAACGCAAACTTTCCTTTCCCCTGTAGTGTCCTTCTCCTCTACTCCTTATACCTTCTACTATACCTTTACACATGTCTGATTTGTCTGGTATTTGAAATTAGGAAGTTGCCTGACACTCAGGTGAAAAACAGAAATTCAGGAATCTCAAAGATTTGTAAAGAATGTGAAAAAACCTCTCCCAGAGATGACTTCCTAAATTCAAGGTCAGTTCCAGGACCACACAGACAAAAGTTCTGAATAAGCCACAGGTGGGGGCTTCCACTCAAAGTTCTCAAGCTCAGAAACATTCTGAAATCTTCACCCCACCAGAAATTTTTCTCTCCTCAACCAGCAACTTTATACCGCAGAACTCACCCCACACACACACACACACAAAGTCACATTCCTCTAGAGAAGAAGGTCTGAACAAAACGGCTTCCATCCAAGCCAGTGTTAGATCATTATCTCCAATATCTGAAAAAATTCAGAAGTTATGCAATGAGACCTCCTTCAGTAGCAAAAAGATGTCTATGGAGACATCTTTTTCTCCACCTACAGAAGGCACACAACCTATAGATTCCTTGAAATGCAACATTGGGGGCACAAGTTTTGAGTGTGGATCTGTGAGCAAGCTTAGATGAAAAGCTCAGAGTTGGGTCCAGATTCTGCAATTGCCATAAAATGTCAAGAGTGGAGACCATTAATTGCACATACCTGAGCCCTGTCATCAGGAAAAAATGGTTACTGCAAACTTAGTTTTGTGAGGGACACAGAGATCACAGGGGCAGCAGAGATTAAAAAGTAGCCTGGTTTCACCAGATTCTAGAGCCACCTTGGATTCCATTGTGTCAACTCAAGGCCAATATTTTCCCATAATTAGTGAAGAGACTTCATTCACCAGAACAGGAACCCTTTGTGCCATCAAATTCCAATTCGCCACAATCCTAAATATATAGTAAGGGAGCATAAATCTAACATGAAGTAGCAGCCTGGCAATTGTCACAAGCATGTACTTCTTACTGCACACAATGTACCTTTTCCGGTTCCTCATTATCACATTCAAAAAAGCCTATGGAATAAAAATTTGCTCGCCCACTGAGCTAGATCTACAGATGGATGGAAGATAGAGCCTAGAACCTAGGAATCCCAGGAGTTTCACTTTCATGGACTCAAAATTTATTCCTCAATAGGTTAAAGATATTTACAATTTATTCTCAAATAGGTTAAGAAAATCAATCTTGTCTATAAAGAAAGGCATAGGCTTGGATTCTCTGCAAAATTAGACACCTACATAGCCTCTGCAAAGAACCAAGGAGTAGTCAAAAGCAGAGTGGTAATGGCTGGTGAGATGTCTGAGGATCAGATACCCATGGTGTAGCTCTTGGGAAGATTCTGGATAACAAAAATTGCCAATGGATCATGGCCTTCAAGCCACTAATTTACATGTGCACTAACAATCATCTGCCCTCAGCACTTGGGACTTTATGCTCCCATTCTACTTCCCTTATTCATTCACATTGTCATGATAGTTCTCAATGTATTATGTGTTATTGCTTTAACAGCACTCATCACTCTTTGTGGTGAGCTTAATGTAGTGAGCTGGAATTTCTAGCTCTCCTCAGAGGCAAAGGCCTCTGAAATTTATTGCAAGAATGTCTTTTATTTTTGTTAAAACCCATAGATGAGTGAGACTATTTTATTTTAATATATAACAAACTTTTTTTTATTTCTTCATTTCCAACTAGATTATTTAAGTTCACAGTGACAGGCAGCTGGCACTTCTTTCAGCAGTTCAGGGCAGCAAAAAGGATGCTACTCTAGACAGAATCCCTTCCGTCAGAAGATGCATCTTTCTCGTATCTCTCTTCTCTTCCCCTCTCTTTTTTCTCTTTTCTCTCTGTCTTTGTTTCCCTGTTTCTTTGTCTGTCTCTCACTGTATCTCTGTCTCTCACCTCTCTGTCTCTCTCTGTCTTTCTCACTTTTACACACACATACACATAGTCATTTCCAACTAGACTATTCCAGTTCATGGTCATAGGCAGCTGAAGCTATTCCCAACAGATCAGGGCATGAAAAAGGAATGCTAGCCTGAACAGGATGCCCTTCCATAAGAAAGTACATATTTCTCTTACACACTCTCTCTTTCAAACAAACAAACAAACAAAAAAACATGGAGATATATTGTGAACTTCTATTTACATTTCAAATATTAGAGGAAGCCAGGTGTCCCAAGTAAACCCATGCAGACAGGAGCCCTGACCTGAAATCTATTTGATTCAAGGATCCTCTGTGTTATTTTTATCCTATCACACAGTGGTGGGCTCTTAAAATCACTATTATGTGTTTATCTCTCTCCCTGATTTCACGTATTTCCATTATTTCACTCAGCATAATAGTATAATATACTAATAATATTAAAAAAACAAAGTATTTTTTACATTTACTTCTTAAATTAAATGGAAATTTAATTGAAGAATTACTAACAATTGGTTGGAAGACCCTGAAATAAATCTAAGATAGTAATTCCCTCCAGTGGTGGCAAACTTCTGAAAATGCCTATATATATATATATATATAAATGAGGGTAAAATATTAAGGACTTACTTGTTTTTTATCTAATTGCTCAGAGTAAAACCTAATTTGCTCAATATGCATGATGCTACTTGATTTTTAAAATAAAATTATGCCAAAAATTACCAGCAGCATGGTTCAAGCAGTAAGGCACCCCTTTGTCCTCACTAGCGTAGGATGGACTGCAGTTCCATCCGCCATATGGGCCCTCCAACCAGGAGCTATTTCTGAGTGCATAGCCAGGAGTAACCTGAGAGTCATCAGGTGTGGTCCAAAAACCAAAAAGAAAAAAAAAAAATTACCACCAGCAAACCAAGGTTCTGGACCATCTTTTAAATGAAGGCTACTAAAACACACCTGTCCAATCATTTTTGGATCTAATTTCTACCGAGAGGCATATTACTAAAACATAATTTTATCTCTATCCTTACTGTTATCTAAATAAATCACAGTATCAATCACAGCATCATTCTTTCTCATAGGTATTGTCATTCATTTTGCATAAAACACAGTGTTGAATATAAGATTCCTTTATACTTAAAGGAATCTGTATCTAAAACTTTAGAGTCACCATAAGTGGCCTCTCTCAGAGCAGGAACAAAAGATTAGTGCAGGTACCTTTGCTGGGGACATCTTATACTCCGCAAAATACAGGTATCAGACTTGTTTGAGTTTTTCCTAACTCCTTAGTGTCCTTGACAATTGCTTCCTTCTTCCTCTGGGTGAGACCTGTCCTTTGATAAATCTATTGATCCCTATATCATATAATTTGTGGTCCTTTAGACACTCCATACCTGCTCTCCTATCCCTTCTGGCCCTGCAGACAAGTTTTAGGGGTGCTTAGACTACCCAGAAAGAGGGTTCATGCAATTTTCTTTTGTAAGAGTTTTTGTGAACCTGGGGCTCTTTATATGAATATTAAAGTGTGCCTTCTAGGGCAGATACAGCAACTTGCAATCCTTACTGAAGACTGCCAGCAGCTGCTCAGACCCTTGAGAAACTTTCAGAAATGTTTGATTCTGCGGTGGGGGATGTTTGGTAGTGGCAATGACCACAGCTGAGATGAGGTTTCTGAACTGTTGTGGGGACAAAGACTCAGAGTCTATTTTGAGTTGGTGGCAGTTGCTGAGAAGCCGTTAGGATTGGGGAGCAGTTAGAACCCTGGTCAGTTAGAAAGAAGTTATTTTAGTCCCAGAGGGCCAAAGGTGGGGATGGATAAGAGGTCAAGAGTGCAAAAGGGAAGGGTGCAAAAGGCCTGTGGACTTTTCCCTCTTTGGGATTTGACATTTTTGAGCCATGAGTTGGTGTAATTTTAAGGTTTGAGAATTTCTGGTTGCTGGACAGAAATAAGTATACCCTGAAGGGGACAATGAGGGAGTCAGCTTACCTTACTTTACCTTGCCTAAGAGCAAATTTTCTCTCCTTTCGCAACATGGAGCTCGATTGCCTCTACATTTGGGGGCCCTTGAAATAAAAGAAGGGGCTAGAAATTCCTTTTTAGAGAGATTCTTTCTGCTTTCTTTTTCTTTTTTCGTTTTAGGACAAAACCTGATGGCAGTCAGGGATTACTCTGGGCTCTGAGCTCAGAAAACATTTCCGGGCAGGCTAGGGGATCATATGGCATGCGGTGGGTCAACCCTGCTCTGCTGCAAGAACGGCAAATGCCCTAGGTTTATAACATAAGAAAGCTTAGCGGTCATGTTTGTTGATTCAACAACAATTCACACTTCTGTCCTGCCTGAAATGAGGAAAGAACAAAGCATGAAATTCAATTCTGCTTTTTTTTTCATTTCCTCACTTGTGATTGCAGCCTTAATTTTCAAAGTTGGTGTAGTGCTACCAGTGTTCTCAGTTGGTATGAGCTGACTGATCCAGAAAGCAGCTAAGATATGAAAAAGCCCAAAGCAAACTAGACCTCTCCTTTCAAGAGTCCTGGAAGGTTCTCTGTCTCTTAGACTTATAGGGCTACTTTTGATGGAAGCTGGATTTGATGGGCCCATCTCTGGATAACTACAATATCCAGTCATGAAATGTGGAAAAGTAGCCACTGTCTTGTATCAAGGGACTCGGACCTTGTTCCTGCTGAATCCTTCCCTCTGCCCAAAAGCTTTTCCGGATTCCCTCCAGCAATCCAAAGCCTTCCCACCCTCCATCTTGGTCAAAACAGAAACACCAACTTCTCACTGGACACGTTCTTTGGACAGTACCTTCCTCTAGGACTGTCTCTGCATTCTTTAATTTCAAAATTCTTGCTCTAGTCTGCTGCATCTTTGCTCAGTATTGGTGACCACTTAAAATTAGTCTAAAATAGCAATATTTCTGAAGGAAAGTTGAATTACATGAAATATATTAAGAATTATGGAGCTTCTCCCATCTTCATCCTCCAACCATTTTTCTTCTTGGAGGATACATGAGAGTTAGTAGAGTTTAGTGGCTTCTCAGGAATAACATAGGAAACTATTCTAGATTTCACAAAGAACTAGTGGATAGGACTGGTAAGCAGGCATGGAATGGGCTGCTATTGAAGTATCAGCCAATATCTCCCATATTAGAAGAAGCAAATGATCAATTCTGTCGTGGGGTTACAAGAAAAAGGCAACTGAACAATCGAAAATGACCAAACTGAAACTAAATGTGTAAGTGCAGTATTTTGTGCTTGTTGCAGGACATTTGAGGACTTGATTCAATTCTGAAACCAAATGAAACTATGAGAGTCACAAACCTTAACATTTGTTAAGAAGAATCACTAACTTGACCCAAATAGACAGCTCTGTATGTGGGTCAGTCTAGAGACTATGAAGGCAACATTAGAATGACAGGAATTCTTCATGTGAACAATTCTTACTTATACTAGTTAGATAGATACTCTCCTGATTACCAAAACTAGTCATTTTAGCTGCACTAAATAAATACTTTCCCTTTTTTTTTTAAGCTAAAGTGTATCCAGCTATAGATGCAGGATAGAAGAGGGAAGGGGTTATCTTTAATTTTGCTTATTTAAGTTTATTTATTGAAAGTATTGATTTACAAAGCTACTTATAGTTTTGTTTTCAGGCATATACTATTTCAACACCAATCCCACCACCAATGTCAGCTTCCCTACACTAGTATTCCAGTAATCTAGCCAATCCTTATCCTTATCAACACAACCCAGCTGCCCCTTGACAGGTACATTACAAAGTTTAGGGTGGTGCTTGCACCTTCGATGTCTTGCTTTCAGTGCTGTTGGCTTTGTGCTGTGGATGTAGAACTGGACTACTCTTACCACTCTACTGCATCACCATATAACCAAAGCCATGACCCCAGTTCTCCATTAAGGGAGCGCGTACCTTTTATGAAATAGATAAATATCTTGGAAATGACCTTGATAGAACAGTCCAAAGAAACTTAGGAGAAGAATATCTATAAATCTCAATTACAATAGCATTAAAAAGTTAGGGAGAGTATATAAAAATAGGAGAAAGCATAGTAGCAATAGCATTTTCCTTTGTATGAACCTACCTCCCCGGCAGCATGAGCAACAGTTGCCCATTGTTGAACAAGAACAAAAATAAAAACAAAAACAAAAAAACAAAACAAAAACGAACAAAAACAAAATCAAAACAAAACAAAAAACTTGATCTTAAATCCTATGTAAACTAATTTATCTAAATTAACTAAGATAGTGTGCTTGATTCTGCGGTGGGGGATGTTTGGTAGTGGCAATGACCACAGCTGAGATGAGGTTTCTGTTGTGGGGACAAAGACTCAGAGTCTATTTTGAGTTGGTGGCAGTTGCTGAGAAGCCGTTAGGATTGGGGTGCAGTTAGAACCCTGGTCAATTAGAAAGAAGTTATTTTAGTCCCTCATGGTCCCCCATGCCCACCTGGGGCATTCTCCAAGCACAGAACCTGGAGCACCCTCTGAGTGCTGCCAAGAGTGACCCAAAAACAGGCAAAAACAAATAAAATCAAGTAACAAAAACTAAAACAAAACAATACAAAACAAACCAAAGAAACTAACAAGAATAAAAAAGAAAAGAAAAAAGGAAACAAAACAAAGAAAAAGGGAGAAAGTGATACCGGATATCACTTTACATTTGCGGAGAAACAGGATAAGCGGTTGTGTTATATAGGTCTATACTGATGATGAAAGTATAGGCCTCCCCATTGTCTTTTGAAATTTCTTTGTGGGATGTGGGGTCCAGGCAGGGAGGTCTTGGGTAGAGTCCTTGCAGTGGGGGTCCTTTGGAGCTAGTTCCGATATCAAGCCACAGTCCACATTAGGGAGAGATGATTAGGAGGGCCACACTTGCATGGCATTTTTAAAACTACGGTACATGGGCCATCTTTGTGGATGAGTTTATGTCTAGTGCATACCTTGTTTATATTTTTTTGTATACTTATGTGTGTTCTCCTAGTCTGGATATCAATTCTTTGTTAGCTGTGTGATGTACTAACAAGGCAGTTTTCAATTACAGGGATGAAAGTTTGGACCAGTCTAGTTTATCTACTTTAAAAATACAAAATAGTTCAACAAATACAAAGTAATGGTTTTAAGCAAAATTAGGAGATATAAAAATAAATCCCACAAGACAGAATAACAGAGAACAACAAAAAAAGTGTATGAAAATCAATAAAATTGATGCTAAAAATTTCAAATGGTGAAAGACTAGTTATAAACAAATACAGTAAAAGCCTCAACATTAAGACAGAGTCAAGTGCCAACCAGAGCTCAGTGCTAATGAATAAAATAGATAAACCACACAAGGGAGTATAAGCACACAAAAAGACTGGAAAATTCCTAAAAGAATTAGTAAGAGGTTTCTAAATGCAGATGTCAATGGGATTCGCCAACAAGGTAAAAAGGAATGAAGTGTCAAATATGTTGGTGTGAAGGTGGTACCTCTTAACACTAATGTAAATGTTTGACCTAAAATAAAATCAGATGAAAAAATGTCTATTATTCTACATATATATTCTTCTATATATTTGTAGCATGAAAACTCATAGAGTCCCACATTTACATTAATGTGGCCCAAAATTATTGGAAGAAATCAGATATGTAAGCTTAAGTCCCACATACTAAAAAAATTGTAAAACAAATGAACCACACATCTGATGTAATAGCTATTATTAAATCATGTGAAAAAATTATAAAATCTAAATCAGACTAAAAGTTCACTATATAAATTTACTGTGTTAAGGAAATAGAAAAAACTTGGTATAAATACTTACAATATTTATGTTTATAATTTGAAATATCTCTATTTAAACTTGTAAACCACATTTCAATAAAGCATTTACATACAATATAATAAATAATGCACTTATAAAGCAAAAAATCCAGTAACTCTAAGAATAATAAAGATGAACATACACACCCCTGAAAAGGACATAGTTATTACTTATGTGAAAGAAGTTAATTTACTTGTTATCAGGGGATAACTTGATATCAGGAAAACAATGATATATTTGTACCAAGGAGAATAACTTTCTCTCTCGCCACAAACAATGCCAACCAGTGTTGGTGGAGTGTGGTGATAAAGAATTCCCCATTCACAGTCTATAGGAATCATTTGTTTAAGCCTTTGTGAAAACTTTGGAGTGTTCTTAATTAGCAAGAAAATAGGTTCCTTAAGAAGCAGTAATGTCACACATGGTAGATTACCCCCTCAAAAAGACTATATGAGCACATCAAAACTATATGAGCACATGCATTGCAAAGTACAATTGGTAGGGAAACAACCAAATGTCTAACAAGATACGAACAGATCAATAATTGCTGTACAAATACACCTGGAACAATACCCAGCCCTATGGACAGATGAAATCTTGCAGTTTACTGCAACTTGATGGACCAGAAAGCATCATGACAAGCAAACTCATTCAGAGGAAAGGCATCAGTTGCATCACCTCAATCATCCTGCTATAGAAATAAAATAATGAGCAGTGCTGAATGATGAGAAAAGCCTTTACTTTTGATGAAAAAACAGGTAACCTTAGTGGAAGAAATACACAAACTAAAAGTGATATGAGTTCAGTGGTGGAAGAAAGCGGTCCAAGTTTAGTGTGAATGATGATGGCAATATGTATGCTGTGATGTGTCATGCAAGTCTCTAATGCAGAATGAGAATGATAACGCCAAAATGTTACATGATGTACCACATGTTGCAAACACATCCACACTAGATCTTCACTCTGCAGTTTTCATTACACCCTAAATTTGCTGTGGTAGTAGAGAAAATGAAGGACACAGAGTGTCATAACTATCCATTTCTATGTCCTGGGAAGGAAGCCGTGAAAGCTTCCATGAATGGCTACTCCCAGGAGAGAAAACACTCACTCCATGGAGCTGATTTCTGTCAGCACCCAGTTCGGTCTTTATTCTCCTGGACATTCTCAAGACACTTTCCAATAGCTCTTTGCTCTGCACATTATGCCCTGATGATAAAGGCCTGCTGGGGTGAAGAAACCTGATCTAGCCTAAGCATGGTATCTGAGAAAACAAACACCACAGGTCCCTCGGTTTTGAAGGATTCAACATGTTCTGTTTTCTCTGCTGATTCCTCAAATAAAAAGCATTAATTCCATGTCCTTACCCTCTGGCCCTCAATTTCTGGAAATTGGTGACCATGTGCTCAAAATGTCATAGGTCTGAACTGAAATAGTCAACTGACCTGGGGGCAAAGGAAGGGATATGGGATACATGCTGGGAACAGGGGAGGAGGGAGGACAACATTGGTGGTGCGAATGCCCCTAATTCAATGTCACTATGTATTTTTAATATTAAAGAAAGAAAGAAAATGTCACAGGTCTGGAAGGCAGCATCTCACTCATGCACCTGTGTGCTGACAATCGCTGAACCACCTCGACCTATATTCTGAAAAAGATGTATCTATGATCAACAATAGCACAAATGACACGCAGAGACTTTACAGTTGACTGAATATACCCCAACAAGGAAAGTTTGGTTCTCTATTCCATCTGCTCAACTGAATCTGGCCTAAAATTTGCATTGGTACTTGTTTAACTCAGGCGTTTCTAGCGAATCTGGGGAAAAATTGCTCCTCAGTTGGGAATTCAGTTGATGATTGTTTCATTATTTGTAGGGGGAAATTTCTATCTTTTAACATGATTAGAGTGTTGAATCACAATTGTTGGTTCCCAAACCATTAGGAAAACAAGTGAAGCTCAGTGGATGCATGTTCAATAATTCCTCTTACTGTACCTGTGACCTGAGATACTTCCTGCTTCAGTGCTAAGGATTGCATTTAGGAAGAACTGAGTCCTTGCTTTTGTAGGGCTCCAAACAGTCACACAGGCAGCTGCTTTGAATGGTCCAGGGGGTCCTTTACCTTCCCTGGATTTAGCATCCAGAACTGGAACCAGATCACACCTGGTGCTGGGTTATCACAGTGCCCCTGGCTGGTAGAGAAGAGTTCTGAAGAGGGCTGGAGAGGCAATGCACCCTCTGTTTTCTGCTAAACCAGAAACAAGGGCAAATACCAAGAGGGGTTATTTTATCCAACATCTGTGTAAGGCCAGGGCAAAAGCAGAGATGTTGCTAGAGTTGAGGTGCACGTGTCTGTCCATTACCTCTGACTGTCTAGTACTGAGTGGGAAGGGCCATGCCAGGCCCTGCAGGGGATTGTGCATAACACACAAATATAAATCCAATACTCTCTATATATACACACACAATATAATCCCCAATTAAAATACAGGGGCACAAATTCAAATTCAGGTGCACAACACCTGCAGGTTTTGTGGGTGGAAACTTCTGCCAGTCATGCATGAGATTGTCCATAATTATTGGTGGACTTTCATGACAGAGAGAGGAAGCAATTATAAAGTCTTGCCTCAGAGGCTAATGGTCATACTTCATTTCAAAGTCCATCTACTAGGAAATTGTTGGCTGAAAATCCTTGACTGCTTCCCACAATAAAAGTTCTAGACCCCAAAATGTGTCAATTTATTGTTTTCTGTGTCTATCACCAGTGTCTATGAAAACGTTTTCTTGATGTTGCATAGATTTCTCTCACTCTATCATCTGCTAAGCCAGGGTCCAGTACACAAAAGAGCAGATATAAAACAAAGAGATGGGCCCCTGTAAAGCCAGTTTCCATGCTCCAGAAAGTTGAACGATGTGATGAAAAAGCAGCGAGCAGGTCAATCAAAGGTCTGCCAAAAAACAAAAGCCTAGGCCCAGATGGATTCACTAATGAATTCTTTCAAACTTTCCAAGACGAACTACTACCAATCCTGGCAAGACTCTTTCATGAAATTGAACAAACAGAAACACTTCCAAATAGATTTTATGAAGCCAACATCACCTTGATACGTAAACCAGACAGACATGCTACAAAAAAAGAGAATTACAGACCAATATAGATGATGAATGCAGATGCAAAGATCCTCAACAAAATCCTGGCAAATAGGACTCAATGCCTCATTATGAAGAACATCCACTACGATCAAGTAGGTTTCATCCCAGGAATGCAAGGATGGTTTAACATCCATAAATCTATCAACATAATACACAATATCAATAACAAGAAAAATAAAAACCACATGGTCATATCAATAGATGCAGAGAAAGCTTTTGATAAGTTCTAACACCCATTCTTGATCAAAACTCTCAGCAAGATAGGAATAGAAGGAACCTTTTTCAATATAGTTAAGGCCATCTACCACAAGCCAGTGGCAAATATTATCCTCAATGGAGAAAAACTAAAAGCCTTCCCTCAAAATTCTGGCACAAGACAAGGCTGTCCTCTCTCACCACTCCTATTCAACATAGCACTGGAAGTACTTGCTATAGCGATTAGGCAAGAAAAAGATATCAAGGGAATCCAGATAGGAAAGGAAGAAGTCAAGCTCTCACTGTTTGCAGATGACATGATACTCTACTTAGAAAACCCTAAAGACTACCAGAACGCTTCTAGAAACAATAGACTCATATAGCAAGGTGGCAGGCTACAAAATTAACACACAAAAATCAATGGCCTTTCTATTAACCAATAGTAATAAGGATGAAATAGACATTAAGAAAACAACCCCATTCACATTGTGCCACACAAACTCAAATATCTTAGAATCAACTTGACTAAAAATGTGAAGGACCTATACAAAGAAAACTATAAAACTCTGCTCCAAGAAATAACAGAGGACACATGGAAATGGAAACGCATACCCTGATCATAGATTGGCAGGATTAACATCATCAAAATGGCAATACTCCCCAAGGCATTATACAGGTTTAATGCTATCCCTCTAAAGATACCCATGACATTCTTCAAAGAAGTGGATCAGGCACTTTTGAAATTCATTTGGAACAATAAACACACTAGAATAGCTAAAGCAATAATTGGGAAAAAGAATATGGGAGGAATTACTTTCCCCAACTTTGAACTGTACTACAAAGCAATAGTTATCAAAACAGCATGGTATTGAAATAAGGACCGGCCCTCAGATCAGTGGAATAGGCTTGAATACTCAGAAAATGTTCCCCAGACATACAATCACCTAATTTTTGATAAAGGAGCAGGAAATCTTAAATGGAGCAGGGAAAGCCTCTTCAACAAGTGGTGTTGGCACAATTGGATAGCCACTTGCAAAAAATTGAATTTAGACACCCTGCTAACATCATGTATGAAGGTAAAATCCAAATGGATTAAAGACCTCGACATCAGCCCCCAAACCATAAGATATATAGAACAGCACATGGGCAAAACACTCCAGGACATTACAGGCATCTTCAAGGAGGAAACTGCACTCTCCAAGCAAGTGAAAGCAGAGATTAACAGATGGGAATATATTAAGCTGAGAAGCTTCTGCACCTCAAAGGAAATAGTCCCCAGAATACGAGAGCCACCCACTGAGTGGGAGAAACTATTCACCCAATACCCATCAGATAAGGGGCTAATCTCCAAAATATACAAGGCACTAACTGAACTTTACAAGAAAAAAACATCTAATCCCATCAAAAAATGGGGAGAAAAAGCTTCTGCATCTCAAAGGAAATAGTGCCCAGAATACAAAGGCCACCCACTGAGTGGGAGAAATTATTCACCAAATACACATCAGATAAAGGGCTAATATCCAAAATTTACAAGGTACTGACAGAACTATACAAGAAAAAAAACAACTAACCCCATTAAAATGGGGATAAGAAATGAACAGACACTTTGAAAAAGAAGAAAGGCAAATGGCCAAAAGGCACATGAAAAGATGCTCAACATCACTAATCATCAAGAAGATGCAAATCAAAACTACTATGAGGTACCACCTCACGCCACTGAGATTGGCACACATCACAAAAAAGGAAAACAAGCAGTGCTGGCGGGGATGTGGAGAGAAAGGAACTCTTTTTCACTGCTGGTGGGAATGCCATCTAGTACAACCTTTATGGAAAGCGATATGGAGATTCCTTCACAAACTGGAAATTGAGCTTCCATACGATCCAGCTATACCACTCCTAGGAATATACCCAAGAAACACAAAAATACAATACAAAAATCCATTCCTTACTCCTATATTCATTGCAGCGCTATTTACAATAGCCAGACTCTGGAAACAACCAAGATGCCCTTCAACAGATGAGTGGCTGAAGAAACTGTGGTACATATACACAATGGAATACTATGCAGCCATCAGGAGAGATGAAGTCATGAAATTTTCCTATACATGGATGTACATGGAATCTATTATGCTGAGTGAAGTAAGTCAGAGGGAGAGAGAAAGACGCAGAATGGTTTCACTCATCTATGGGCTTTAAGAAAAATGAATGACATTTTTAACAGTATCTCAGAGATAAGAGAGATGAGGGCTGGTAGGTGCAGCTCAGGACATGCAGCTCATCACATAGAGTGATGAGTGCAGTTGCAGAGATGACTACACTGAAAACTATCATAAAATGTGAATGAATGAGGGAAGTAGAAAGCCTGTCTCGAGTACAGGTGTAGGGGGGTGGGGAGGAGGGAGATCTGGGAAATTGGTGGTGGGAATGTTGCACCGGTGAAGGGGGGTGCTCTTTACATGACTGTAATCATACAACTATAATCATGTTTGTAATCACGGTGTTTAAATAAAGATAAAGGAAAAAAATGCTAAAAAAAAAAAGAAATGAACAGACACTTTGACAAAGAAGAAATACAAATGGCCAAAAGACACATGAAAAAATGCTCCACATCACTTATCATCAGGGAGATGCAAATCAAAACAATGATGAGATACCACCTCACGCAAAAGAGAATGGCACACATCACAAAGAATGAGAATAAACAGTGTTGGCGGGGATGTGGAGAGAAAGGAACTCTTATCTACTTATGGTGGGAATGCCATCTAGTTCAACCTTTATGAAAAGCAAAATGGAGATTTCTCCAAAAACTGGAAATCGAGCTCCCATACGATCTAGCTATACCACTCCTAGGAATATACCCTAGGAACACAAAAATACAATACAAAAACCCCTTCCTTACACCTATATTCATTGCAGCACTATTGACCATAGCAAGACTCTGGAAACAACCAAGATGCCCTTCAAGAGACGAATGGCTAAAGAAACTGTGGTACATATATACAATGGAATATTATGCAGCTGTCAGGAGAGATGAAGTCATGAAATTTTCCTATACATGGATGTACACAGAATCTATTATGCTGAGTGAAATAAGTCAGAGAGAGAGAGAGAAAAACGCAGAATGGTCTCACTCATCTATGGCTTTTAAGAAAAATGAAAGACATTCTTGCAATAATAATTTTCAGACACAAAAGAGAAAAGAGCTGGAAGTTCCAGCTGACCTCAGGAAGCTCACCACAAAGAGTGATGAGTTTAGTTAGAGAAATAACTATATTTTGAACTGTCCTAATAATGAGAATGTCTGAGGGAAATGGAGAGCCTGTTTAGAGTACAGGCGGGGGTCGGATGGGGAGGAGGGAGACTTGGGACATTGGTGATGGGAATGTTGCACTGGTGATGGGTGGTGTTCTTTACATGACTGAAACCCAAACATAATCATGTATGTAATCAAGGTGTTTAAATAATAAAAATTAAAAAAAAAAGAAGTTGAACGATGTGATGAAAAAGCAGCGAGCAGGTCATTTGCCTCTCAGCAGTCAATCAGAATGTTTAAATTCACAATGTATATGAATGTCAAATCCCAAATAATTTTAGATTGAATTTGGTGAATACTTAATAATCCATTGAAAATTGGAAGTTTAATAATTTGTTTCCCACACACTATCACCAATATTATCTAAGAAATATGAATTCTGGGTTTTACACCATGGACAAAAATTTTGCTGAAGAACTTTTCATTTCTGCCTTTATTGTTGAACTCAGATGCACGTCTATTCTTTTCAGGTGCTAAGGGAGACCTCACTTGGTCATTGGCGACTGAGTTTTCAGGGATGAAAAGACTTGGATAGGGACTATAGACGTTTGTGCTGTTCAGTTCTAGCCTCCTAAAAGAAGGAGGTGCCTTGTTCCTGGTATAAAAAAAACCATTGCACATGCCAGCAAATACAGCGCAACATATACATTTTAAACAACAAAAACTAATCACCATAAATTGACTTTGCACATCAGTATATATCATGTTAAAATATATCAACGAATAGAAAAGTGGTTGTCTGTTCTCAGAAATGTACTCAGAAAGCATTGTTTAACCACGGAAATTCATTAACACCTCTAGCCTTAGGAAGACTTAGCTCGAAACTATGCAAGGATATTCCTTTATTAAAACAGATGTTAACGCAAAAAATAGACCATACAAATCTGCGACTGGAAAGAAGTAGCTTTGAATCTGGTACCTGAGACCAACTTAAGGATGTAAAGAAATTCCTGTAAGACTTGATTCTGTGTGCTCAGGAGAAGGGATAAGGTGGCATGACTTGTACCCCGTCCTTCCTGAGCCATGGCATGCTGGCCCTGGTGAGGGGGCACTGGGACAGGGCTGCCCTGGTGGCAGTGCGGCAGGTTGCTGCTTGCTGCTCCAGGACTATAGTGGTGGAGAATCAGGGTTGGGCTCAAATCTCACTCTGGAGAAGAAAGCAATGGAAAGGCCCCTTTGTGCTCAATTACCTCCCGGGTCCAACAACCTTTCACTGCTGCAGAGCCGCCTTGGTAAATTCCCACCTTGCAAACACTGTGAGAGCTCGGCACGCCCCTTTGATACCGAGAACGTTCGGGACGCCCATTTGCCAAGCACAGCTGGATCCTTCCTGGAGCAGAAGCAGGGAAGCTTGGACTTGGTGGCAAAGAGAGGACCCCGACTCAACAGAATGTAACCAAATTGAGTGCTTGCTTGTGGAAGAGCAACTGAACAGTCCTATTTTAGACCACTGTTAAAAAAAATATTAATTATCAAGTCCTTGATGGTAGTGGATTAATGGTAAGATGGACGGATGGAGAGAGGCCTCCCTCTGCCTGCAGTTCCCTCCAGCCGGTTGTCTGGGGGTTCAGGTAGCCACGAAGAAATGATCCATAGGCAGTCAGGGTCCAGGAGACATCAACTTTATGAAGGCCATAGGCACCGTGTGTGGCTCCTAAGCTTTTAAAACCTTTTAAGCCTGCACCCTAAGTAGTCTGCCTGTCTTGTTTTATTTTATTCATTTTACTTATTTCGTTTGGGGGCCACTCCCGAGCAACTTCTGGCTCCATGCTTGGTGGACACACCTCACAGTGTTGGGGGTACCAGGCCATGCCACGGAAGAAAGAACCTAGTCTTCTGCCAGTCCACACCCCAGTGCATGCAGCTAGCTCCCTGGATTCCCGTTATTAGTTTGCTTTGGGTTGAGCTTTCAGGTCAAACCCAGTGATACTCAAACCTTAATCTTGGCTCTGCACTCGGGAATTACTTCCGGCGGTGCTGGGGGACCATATGGAATGCTGGAGATCGAACCCTGGCTGGCTGCATACAATGCAAGAACCTTTCCCACTTGCTATCTATCACTCCAGCCTCACTATCTTTTTTTTTTCATTTTTTTATATAATTTTTATTTTGATCATAGTGTCTTACATATTGTTGACAATAACATTTCAGGTACATATTTACATAAAATCAGGGGGGATTCCCATCACCAATTTGTCCTCCCTACACCTCCGTTTTTGTCCTACCTCCCATTTCCTCTTCCTTCACCCCCAGGGCTGCTAGAATATTTGGTCCCCTCTGTATCCAACCCACTACTTAGTAGTCTTGCCCCTGTTTGGTCTTGATGCCTCCCTTATCTCCCCCTCTAACTGTAGGCAGGACTAGCTAGTTCAAGTTGCATGATTTTGCCTGAAAAAGAGAAGATAAATAAACTGGGGTATTGATCATAGTGGCTTACATATTGTTGTCAATAACATTTTAGGTACATATTTACATAAAATCAAGGGGAATTCCCATCACCAGATTGTCCTCCCTACACCTCTGTATTTGTCCTACCTCCCATTCCCTCTTCCCTCACCCCCAGGGCGGCCAGAATATGTCATCCCCTCTGTATCCAAACCTCTACTTAGTAGTCTTGCACCTGTTTGGTCTTGATGCCTCCCGTATCTCCCCCTCTAACTGTAGTTAGGACCCCCGTGCGCCGCCAAGAGAGACTCGTGTGAGTCTCTGTTTCTTTGCACGGCGTTAGGACTCACTATCATTTTTAAATGATCAATGAGAACTTAAAATTTTATGGAAAGGCTTTGTTTGGTTTCGGTTCCTGAATATATTTTTCTTTGACAGGTTTTTGGGTCACATTCCTGGTTTTGCATTTAGAACTTAATCTTAGAAGTCTCCAGGTACCATATGTGATGCTGGGGAGAGAGGGGATAGAACCTGTGTAGGCTAAGTGGAAGGCAAATGCCTTACCTGCTGGGCTGTTGTTCCAGCTCTGGGTAACTTTTTTTAATTGATATCGTTATTTAAACACTGTGATTACAAATATGATTTAGTTGGGTTTCAGTTATGTAAAGAACACCCGCTTTGCTAGTGCAACATTCCCATCACCAATGTCCCAGATCTCTCTCCTCCCCACCCCACTCCTGCCTGTGCTCTAAACAGGCTTTGTACTTCCCTCATTAGTTCACATTCTTAGGATAGTTCTCAATGTAGTTATTTCTCTAACAGCTCTCATCACTCTTTGTGCTGAGTTTCATGTCATGAGCTGAACCTTTCAGCCCTCCTGTCATCATCTCTGAGAATTATTGCAAAAATGTCTTTTATTTTCCTCAAAAACCATAGATGAGTGAGACCATTCTGTGTTTATCTCTCTCCCTCTGACTTATTTCACTCAGCATAATAGATTCCATATACATCCATGTATAGAAAAATGTCATGACTTCATCTCTTCTGAAGGCTGCATGATATTCCATTGTATATATGTACCATGATTTCTTTAGCAATTCATCGATTAAGGGGCATCTAGGCTGTTTCCAGAGTCTGGCTATTGTAAACAGCGCTGCAATGAATATAGGTGTGAGGAAGGGAATTTTGTATTGTATTTTTGTGTTCCTAGGGTCTATCCTTAGGAGTGGTATAGCTGGATCCTATGGGAGCTCAACTCTAGCTTTTGGAGGACTCTCCGTATTGCTTTCCATAAAGGTTGGACAAGATGGTATTCCCACCAGCAGTAAATAAGAGTTATTTTTCTCCACATCCCCGTCAGCGCTTCTTGTTGTCATTCATTGTGATGTGTGCCAATCTCTGTGGTATGTGATGGTAACACAGAGTTGTTTTGGTTTTTATCTCCCTGATGATTAGTGAAGTGGAGTATTTTTTCATATGCCTATTTTGGCAATATTTATTTCTTCTTTATCATAGTTTGTTCATTTCTTCTCCCGATTTTTGATGGGATTAGATTTTTTTCTTGTAAAGTTCAGTCAGTGTCTTGTATATTTTGGACACTCTGATGGTATTGGGTGAATAGTTTCTCACACTCAGTGGGTGGCTCTTGTAATCTGGGCACTATTTTCACTGAGGTGCAGAAGCTTCTCACATAATATATTCCCATATTTTTATCTCTGCTTCCACTTGTTTGGATAGTGCAGTTTCCTCTTTATTGATGCCTTTAGTCTCAATGTCATGGAGGGTTTTACCTACAGGTTGTTCTATATACCTTATGGTTTCAGATCTAATATCAAGATCTTTAATCTATTTGAATTTTATCTTCATACACCGTGATAACTGGGGGTCTAAGTTCACATTTTTGCAAGTGGCTAACCAGTTGTGCCAATACAACTTGGGCATCAGACATGCTCTTTACATTCTGGCCATGACCTTGACAGTATTATTCTGTAATATTGTCGCTTCCTTTTTTTCTTTTTCTCTTGTGTTTACACCCAGCAGAGCTCAGGGATTACTCCTGGCTCTGTGCTCAGAAACTGCTCCTGACAGGCACAGGGGGACCTGGAATGCCAGGCTTCAAACCACCATCTATCCTGATCTGCTGCATGCAAGGCAAATATCCTATCACTGTGCTCTCTCTATGGTCCCTCTAATATTGTCACTTGTGTAGAATTCTAATTAATGCATAGAGTAGTAGAAAAGCCTTTGATCGTTCTTACTATTTGAGGTCTTGAAGGTGCCGGGCAGCTGAATGAAAGAACCCCATGTCAATTTTGTACATCAACATTCTAGAATCTCAGGTGATTGCTATCCTTTTGGACCAGAGTCTCTTTTGTACCAGGAACTGTCCTTGTTGTAAATGCCTATGCCTAAGATGCAAAGAGCAGATGGAAAAAACAAATTCCCCTCCTCCACTCCTCTCAGCCCCAAATATTGCCTCATAATCTATGATTATCCTACTAAAATATTTTAGTTAAATTTATTTTAATACATTTATTATTTATTTTAATAAATTAGTATTTTAGTTAAATAATATTTTATTAAGTATACTAAATATTTTAGTAGTTTTATATCAGAAGAAAAAAGCAGGTGACCTCAGGATGTCCTACAGACACTTTTTATTGTTTTGGAAGCCTATTTTAATGGCTTTTCAATTGGAGCATCAGCAGGGGACTCAAAGCATAGCCATGTCTGAGAGATGAAATCCACAGAGAATTTGACTTCTCAAAGAAAATACTGAGCAACTTTCTAAAAGAAGGAACAATTTTCAGCTGGGAAGAAGGTTCCATGGGCTGGAGCATAAACTTTGCATGTACTTTGATCCCTGGGTTTGATTTTTGTCTCCATGTGGTTCTACAGCATTCCTGAGAATGGCACAACCTCCAAGAACTATGACTATAACCTCCCAAAGCATAAACAAAGAATCAGCAAAAATAATAAAAAAAATTCTCTTTTATGGTTTTTGGGTCACAGCCAGCAGATGGAGATGGAGATGTAGCAAATGTTCTACATGCTATTCAATTGTTCTGGGTCCTCCATAATGTTCTTTGAGATATGAATCTTACCTCCTCTGCTAGAGGTAAGACTTTTATTCACAACAATTCCAGAGAAGGGCTGGAGTGATAGGACATGGGGTTGGGAGGGCATTTGCCTTGCATATGGCTGATGCAGATCTGATCCCTGGCATCTCATGTGGTATCCCCAGCTCAGCAGGTGAGATTCCTGAGTTCAGAGTCAAGAGTCAGCCCTGTACACCACTGGGTGTGGGCCCAATAAAATCTAAAGTTCTAAAGAAAACAAACACTTTAAATAGCACCTTCCATTTAAGAAAAGAAACCTTTTCCTAGACCTTTAAATTAGGCAGTAGAAACATGACTCCAGCTTGTCAAGATACTAAGTCTCACTTCCAAATCACTGACATTGGGGCCAAAGCCATAGCCCAGCAGGTAGGGCATTTGCAGGTTTGATCCGCCGCCTCCATTATGGTACCTCGAGCCCCACCAGGAGTGATCCATGAGTGCGGAGCCAGGAGTCAGCCCCCAGTATTACCGGGTGTGACCCAGAAACAAAATACAAATAAAAAGGGTGTCTAGAGAGTGAGTCCAGGAGGGAAGCCAATTGCCTTGCAAGCAACTGACTAGTTCAATCCCCAGTAGGTCATTCTGGAAAACAGAGATAGGAAGGACCAATCACTAACAGTTTCTGTGTAACCCAATTCCTATGTTCCATATCCAGGGGAAATAAAAGAACATATACCTGGGACTGAGGGTGGCCATTGGGAGAACTTCTGCCTCACATTTGTGAGGTCCACAGTTGGATCCCTGCATCATACTACATTCCAAATACAGTGAAAGCAGTGGTTCCATTTGTGATGCCAAGTGCCAATGTAGTATGTCTACGCCAGAAATTGTGTGAGTCCCACAACTACATGCATCATTTCAGCAAGCCCTGGCTTGAAAGTGGGAGCTAGTGTGTGCAACTGAAAGAAGTGAAAAACATACGTTTAATGAAAGCTTTAAAATATGATATGAATTTTTTTAAACTCCAGCCATAAGTTGCTTTTCTCTCCCATTTCATTTTGACTGACCATAAGTTGTTTTCTTCAACTGCCTGCCTGCATATTTCTTATCTGCCAAGTTACAGAACCTGCCTGCCGGCCTCCCTGCTTCTTGCAGCTTTACGAACTCCTTTGTGAACCACCCGCCCTTAAGAATTGAAAATGCTGGGGGCCGGGCGGTGGCGCTCGAGGTAAGGTGCCTGCCTTACCTGCGCTAGCCTAGGAGACGGACCGCGGTTCGATCCCCCGGCGTCCCATATGGTCCCCCAAGCCAGGAGCGACTTCTGAGCGCATAGCCAGGAGTAACCCCTGAGCATCACCGGGTGTGGCCCAAAAACCAAAAAAAAAAAAAATTGAAAATGCTGGGGCTGGGCAGTGGCGCTGGAGGTAAGGTGTCCGCCTTGCCTGCGCTAGCCTAGGACTGACCGCAGTTCGATCCCCCGGCGTCCCATATGGTCCCCCAAGAAGCCAGGAGCAACTTCTGAGCGCATAGCCAGGAGTAACCTCTGAGCGTCACAGGGTGTGGCCCAAAAACCAAAAAAAAAAAAAAAAAAAAGAATTGAAAATGCTGCCACCCTGCACTCCGGCCTATCTGCTTCCTGTTCCTGTGTGGCCCACACGCCCTAAAATCTGGAAATTTGAAATCACCTTTATCTCACAACCCCCAGCGCAGTTCTCCTACAACAGTGCTCATTCCTGTTTCTTTTAAGATTGTGCCTTGATGATAAAAATGAATCAGCCTATCTAAATTCTGTATAGAGACTGGCTTAAGGTTTAGGGGTCTGCAAACCTCTCTTCTGCCACGGGTACATTTCGGACCCTGACCGGTCAGATAATAATGGATCTCACTTGCATTATTGCTGGGCTTGAGTCTTTTAATTACTCTGCACCGGGCAGCTGGAAATCTGGTTTTCCGGACCCTGCATTTGCAAGCCAGCCAGGAGCCCACACACCCTGCCTGGACCAACAAGATGAAAAGACCAGCCTGGTAAATTCCCTGGGATTCCTTCCTTTTTCTCAGCCCCTAGCTTACCTTGCTTTGGGTCTATCTGTTCGTTTTGTGTTGCTATCACTGAACAGACCTGGTAACTAAGAAGGGAAACTGAGTCACGGCAAGGAGGGTTAGAGTCCCTCACGTAACTAAGGGATCTCCCACTTGATGTGTATTCCAAGTGGCGGGGTCCCCACTTGACGAGTATTCCAAGTGGCAGGGAGCTGATGGGCTAGTACTGCAAGGTTATGGCACTGGGCACTCCCCAGGGAGCCGTTGTAGGTAACTCAATGTGAAGGCAACAGGGAGACGGTCTCTGGTTCTGGGAAAAGGTCTGTCTGTGTGAAGCGTACTGTGTTGTTGGTTCATTCTTTGTTGCTATAATTGGTTTTGGATTTATTGTTGGTTTTTACAGTCAAGAAATAATCTGTGAATTTTACAGTTGTGCCTCTGACTGTTCGTTTGATTCCCCTCTGTCTCCTCTATCTGTCCGCCTTTGTGGAGATTCTACAAGTTTGATTCCTTCTCATTTTCTTTTTCTATGGTGGTATTTCAAATTGCACTTCTCAGACAGAAAATTTCAATACTTTTATTGGGTTGCTTGCCCTTCATATTCTCATAGGCTCTGGAATATTTTTCCTCCTAGAGATTTGCTGTATTAGCCACTGTGATAGAAAATTTTAAACTCGCTAGAATGAGGCAAAGTCAATAAACCCCCCTTACTCTGACACTAGAACATTGGGCAGAAATTACTTGAATGCATTTGTTGGGGTTGTTCCAGTGTGGTGCCACTGTCTGCCTGTTTTTTGTCTGTGTTTCTTTATGTTCTATGTTTTCTTTGTTCTGACCATGGAAAAAAACTCTAGGGACCACCTCTTCTCAGGTCATAAATTGTGTCTTAAGCCAGCTTTGTTATTCTAGGGACATGGCAGAGGGTGTCAGAAATCGCAAACCCCATATTTCTCAAAGGTCATCGGGGATAAATTTTCCCTGGAGAATTTCTGGACTTTGTGATTGCCCAACTTTCCTGCCATGTGTTAAGGCCAAAAAGAAACAGGAGCAACTGGCCACTTTTTTTTTTAACTGAAGAAAATAAAGGTGCTTTTTAAAATCTCCAGCCTGAAGGAATTCGCTGAGCCCCCAGGGCAATGGCTATTGTCCTCCCAGACTGACCTGGCTGAGAAATGTGGATGTAGGAGAAGTAATCCCAGTGGGTCTTTTCCATATCAAAGAAAAATTAAGCTAATGGTTTGGAAGTCAGAAAAAAATTTTGAGCATTTAAATTTCTAACTTAAAGGTTTCTTAAAATCAACAATTGGGAAAAAAGAGGATGTTGCAGATTATTGTGGTTGTTTTTTTTTTTAAATATTGTTAACTTTGTGGATGCATGTTATTGTTACAGTATCTCAATTACATGTCAAATTTATCTCACCAAACTTAGTGGTGGATTTAAAGGTAGCTTAATGTGTAAATCTTGATGGTACTAGGTAGTGAATACCTAAAGAAAAAGGAATCAATAAAATCTGGTCCTGCTAGGTATAAAAATAATAGTCAGCAAAGTAATTCTAAACTAGCAGTAGACAATTTAAAGCTCTGTTCCTAGGGTCCTAATGCTAAGTTCTAGTCTGAGTTCTGCGCACATGGAGGTTTTTAGCAGCAAAACCACTCCCAAAGGATGAGTGGAGAAATAAAAAAAAAAGAAAAAGAGAAAGATCCAGATGGTAGGGCATTTGCCTTGCATGCAGAAAGGAAAGTGGTGCAAAAGAAATTAAAAATCTGTACTAGGAAAAATCTGTATAATCAAACTAAATGATTATTGATATGTCTTTAGGTTAACAAAAAGAATGTAAATGTTTTTGAGCATGTTCTGCCAGAAGTAGTAAGCATTCATTCTTTCTGGTTTTCAGAATTAATTTGTGTAACGTGAATTGCTGGTGTCTTCTGCCTGTAAACCGAGGTTAGAAGTCTAAGTAAACTTCTATATGTAGAGTTAAGCATGTTAAAATATTATTTTACAATTTTTCATTATTTCCTACCAAGAATATTAATATTTGTATCACAGGAGGCTCATGGTTTTGAGAAAAAAATATATGAAAGATTTCGTTGTAAAAAAAAAGGATTCTAGAATTTTCTGAGTAATTCAAGTAATATTTGCTTTTTCTCTTCTCCTAGAATCTTTTAGTACCATTTTATGTCACGGCATCATGTTGCTTTGCACAAGATACAAGCAGATGGCTTTCCTCTCTGCATGAGGAGTGATCCCCATGCAGACAGAAAATCCTAAATTAGTGAGGGAACCCCAAAGCCCTCTTTCAGAGGAATAATTGGAGTTGAGGTGGTGTGACAAGCAGGCACCCTTAAACATTTGGCAGTAAAGACTGGAAAGAGACTGAGATAAATGGCCTGAGTATGGAAATTGAAGATTTCCTAGAAGATACTGGAGCAGCACTAACTGACCACAGCCTGTGGGCCCTGCTCTCACCCTCCACCCTCAATCTCAAGAGAAAGAGGTTTCGAGGTCAGTCTCTTCCAAACCTGAAGAGGAATGGAACAGACAAATCACCTCTGGAAATTCCTACAGAGGGCGAGATGCCCACAGCCAGCCACAAGATCCTCATGCTGAACTGACCAACTCATCAGCCAAACCTGAGTGACTGTGACATGATAAACCTGCTGTATCTACAACCTATCCTCAGAAAAGCTTTGTAAGTAATGGGAGTATACCAGATGGAGATTACTCCAACAGCACTGTATATGTGCAAAGGAAAAAGCCAAGTTATTCACATACCTGGTAAGGTACAAGGTAAAGGTGGAGAGAAAATCTATTTATGTAGCTAATTAAAATTTAAGTGGGCCTAACTTAAAACCCACTTCTTTGAAGTAACTTATATAAAAATTTTCTTACTAGTTGTACTGCAAATGTTAGTCTGGCTAAAGTAACTCAGAGCTGTGTTGATTAATAATGCTATACTGCTTTGTTTTCTGTTGTTTAATTTGTGCTATCATTACAGATAATAAGGACAGCTGTGCCATTTAAGTTGTACTATTTACTGCTCCAAGGCCTGATTGGGTTAAGTAATATTCCCCTGTCTAATTGATCTGATCCTTTTCAGGTGTTAAGACTGCAAAAGTGAACTAGTTAACTGCTCCTTTAGGGAAATATGAGATCTCACCCCGTCTAGAGATTGAGATTACAGTCCCATACCAGCCTGAAGTAGCTACAGAAAATTGATCTTTGACCACGTTCCCTTTAATGACTTCTAGGGTAATGAAATCTCTAGGAAAACATGGAGTAAAATGATCATCAGAAAGAGCTATAAGGGAAATAAGGGGAAAAGAAAGGCCACAGAAATTAATAAGCCAAGTTAACAATTAAAGATAACATTATGTCTATCTATCCCAGAGGTTGAAGCAGGTAGAGAAAATAAACCAATTCTAACATTTAATAAAGATGGGTGGTAAAAGGATGAAGCAAAAATTATGCTTCCCTTGGTAATGTTAAAAGTAAGACAATTATTACTATATATGAGATTTCTTCATCTCTGTCTGGCCCAGTGCAGGAAAGGCAACTGGAGTTTAGGGCTCTATTGTTCTCTCCACTCCGACAGTTGTTTAAGGTGCAGGATTGAGGAAAAGAAAGCAGAAACCTCCTTATCTTCATGGTAAAATTCACAGCCAATAAGAAGAAAACCCTGAAGATCCAGCTGAGTCAGCTCATAGGACCAGAACAAAAGTCCTAGTCTTCCTACAGCAGCAACCATATGGCGCCTTCTGCTAGTTGCAATAGGATCTTGTATCATAAATCGCATTACAACTTTCATCCGCACACAGGTTGGGGGTGGGTTTAAATTAATGGTACTAAGACAATAATATCAAGAAGTGCCCACAAGTCTCAAACAGTGCCCCGAGGAACCCTGAGTAACCACTTGCTGCTCCATGAACCAGGTCCCCGTCCTTTTTATTCTTTCCTTTTTTTAGGTGAGCCTTTGCCCCTCCTCAGCAGGAAATAGTTACGGAAGAATGACCAAACCCCCAAATCAGCCCCAAATCCCTCCAACATTCCTGGTTTATAAAAGCAGTGTTTACTACAGTGCTAATTTTAGGATTAGAATTATGTACTAGAAAAAGTGGGAAATGAAAGAAGTGAAAAACATACTTTTAATGAAAGCTTTAAAATATGCACCGGCCAGCTGGAAATCGGGTTTTCCGGACCCTGCACAACCTTCATAATGAGCAGTGGAGGCAACTGAGCCGATACCACATGTGCAATCCGAGACAGCCATGCATGTACCACCCAGGCCATCCCAGCAACAACCCGTCACAAGAGAAAGAGGGAAAGAGAGAGGGTGAAATGAATACTTAGACTAGTAACTCCAGCAGCACTCAGGGGTTACTCCTGACTCTGTGCTCAGGAATCATTCCTGGCAGGCTTGGGGGACCATATGGAAACCTGGGGATAGAACCTAGGTCAGCAGCATGCCAGGCAAACAAATACCCACCCTGTTGTACTATTTCTCTGGCTTTAGATTTCTTAGATTTTTAAGCATATAATGGTTGTAATTCTTGCTCTAAATTTATACAACAATGTAACTTCTATATACATAATTATTTTGAAGTTCACAGATATTAATGTAGTTTACACTGCTGTTTTAATGGGCTGATAAGAACATTTTTAAAGTTCGGTTCTAAGAAAATGTGCTACCTTTGTTATCTTCAAAGCAATTCTTGAAAAAGAAATTTACACACAATTGAGGACATTTATTTAAAAACAAAAACAAACAAAACAAAACAAAAACAAACAAAAGGCAAACAAAACGAAAACAAACAAAAAACAAAACAAAAAAACAAAAACAATAAACTCTCACAACTCTTCAACATCAAACTGTCAATTTAATGTTTTAGCTGAGACTGTACTCAGCCCACCCCAGACATATATGAGGGAATATTCTTTGGGTATATTTGGTTAAAAAAAAAAAAGTAAATGACTCTGATCAGAGGAGGAAGGCCAACAGAAACCAAAAAAGAAAAGAAAAAAAGACATCTCAAGTTGTAATCAGAGGCAACTTGAAAGATGCAGAGAAAACCACATGGCACTAAGCTACATGTCATAATTTAAAAACCGAGTATCTTACTAATCTGACTAACATCAAAATAAATTAATTCTCATCATTTCAAAGTATTCTCAGTCAACTCTTTCTCTGTAGATAAAAATTCTACCTCTTATTAGAAAGAAGAGATAGTATGTTAATTATATCCAGAGACCAGGGACATGAGGGTCTTGAGGGCCAGTCCATGGTCAAAATCTTCTGAAATAGAGTTCAGGGGTGCCATTAGTGCAGAGAATGTACAACTGTGACCATGTTAATTGAAAATAATTATGCTGGACAAGAATTGGGTGTTGAAAGAAGATAAAATGACAGGTATAATACCCCTCAGAAATATTATTACAAACCACTGTGTGTAAAAGAGGGCAGTGGGAGAAACAAAATGTGTGTATGTCTTATGTGCATATGTGAGTGAGAGAGGCAGAGAGGAGAAGAAAAAATGACTACTTTGTAGGTATCAGGGGGAGGGCAGAGGGGAACCTGGGGCACTGGTGGTGGGAAATGTGCACTTGGTAAAGGGTGTTATACATTGAAAGATTGAAACCCAATCCGGAATATTTTGGATCTGTGAAAACAAACTAACTGTATTGTGAACAATCTTTTAAACACAGTTTTAAATAAGTAATGAGAATTTATAAAAAAATTAACAAAGCAATAAACAATTTGTTAACTAAAAATGTATTCTACCTCTACTTTATTATTTGTCTTGATAGGGTTTTAAATTTTTACTTACTAGGTAGAATTACACTATTCTTTAATTTATTTACTAACCACTCATAAAATTATTACTAGAATTTAATATTCTAAAATGTTTATATATGCATTCTTTTTAGATTTATTGAAAATTTTCTTCTCTTCACTCTTTTCTTGGCATCTGAGAAGAGGGTTTTGTAGACAGTCTTGTCCAAAATACCTACCACTCTTGCTTAGTAGGATATGCCTTGGTTCTTCCTGGTAAGAGAGCTAGAGTCCAGATTCCTTGGCTACATACATGTAGGAGTGTATTTTTGACACGCTCTATGTAGATGCGTATGTTTTTGACACTACCACAGCTGGCTATATCCCCAAACCTGGAGAAAATAGAGTCTTCTTGGCATAATGATAATGACCATGTAGGATATAGGACTTTCCTTGAACGTGACCCACTGAGTTTGATCCATGTTCCTGCACAGGTTACCCTGAGTACCACCAAGGGATTCCCCTGAGTACAAAGCTAGGAGTAAGCTCTGGGCAGTTCTTGAGTCTTCCAACCACCCAAGGCCTACATATCACCCCCACAAAATCGCCTTGCAAAGCATAGTTGCATGGAGAGTTGATGAAGTAAAAAAGCAGCCTTTTGCTCAGATGATGAGACAGACATCTATACATGAGTTCTCACACCAGCTATGGGAATTGTTTTCCTGTGCATTCTCTAGTCAAGGTGTGGAACTTGTGACTGTGAGTTTTCTTGCATAAAATGAGCATGTGTCAGAAAGACTGATCCTCTAGTGTGTGCATAGACTTTGTATAGACCCGTTACACTAGCAGTCCAGGAGGCTTAGGGTGGTGGTATGGAATGTATGAACTCTCTTATGAATAAGGGCTAGGATTAATAGTCAGCTTCAAACACTTTCAAAAATAATTGAGACATAACATGTACTCTGAGTGTCTACCACACAGTGGATAAGTGAAGAATGTCTAGAGGATGAAATCAGGGGCCTCTTAAGCACGCATTGGCTTTGCAACGTCACAAAATTTATCACCCAGGTCTGGTGGTACAGCATAGGGTTCAGAGCCCTTGCTTTACACAAAGCCAACCCAGGTGCAATCACTGGCATCGCACATGGATACTGAGCCCTGCCAAGAGCATAACTCCGAGTATTGCTGAATATCTTGAGCATTACTGGGTTTGACTGCAAATGTAAAAACAAAAGTCATCAGTATTATCTATCCCCCCATCCATCTGTCAATCTGTCCTTTAACTGTTGTTTTATTTTAATCACAATCATGTCAGATCTTCGGCAATTCAGACATTAAATTGTCAAATAATTTCACAGAGAAAAGAAGATTCTAATATAAGTATTGAACAAATCTTTCAAAAAGAAAGAAAAGATAGTATGGTAATAATATACAGAGGCAACATAGATGAGGGCCAGAGAATCAGTTGATGGTAGGAAGCTTCCCTTATTAGAAAAAAAATGATAGTATGGTAACAATATCCAGAGGCAACATAGATGAGGGCAAAAGGACCAGTCCATGGTAGCAAGCTTCACACAAATAGCTGAAGAGAGCAGGTAGAGCAGAGAAGGGACCATTATGACAATGATACTTATAAATGATATATTTTGGACAAGATTTGGGTGCTGACAGGACATACTTCTAATCACTACATATCTCAACATAGAATGCACCCTCTCCCTCCTTTTGTAACTCCAGAAGTTTTCGAAATGATAAATTCACAGTACATATCTTTTTTTTTTTTTTTTTTTTTGGTTTTTGGGCCACACCCGTTTGACGCTCAGAGGTTACTCCTGGCTATGTGCTCAGAAATCGCCCCTGGCTTGGGGGGACCATATGGGACGCCGGGGGATCGAACCGCGATCCTTCCTTGGCTAGCGCTTGCAAGGCAGACACCTTACCTCCAGCGCCACCTACCCGGCCCCCCACAGTACATATCTTTATCCTTGATAAACTGTTTCTGCTATACTTTGGTAAACATGCAAATATATATATATATATCAAAAGAATAAACTAAGAGAAAAATTACTAGACCCAAACATAAAGTCAATTGAATCACTGCTGAGGGTACCTGAATGGTATCTTTTGGTTAACTGTCTTCTTCGGTAAAATTTGGTGATAAGAACGAAAAAAAAAGAGCACGTGTTAGTCCACTGGTGCAGCTTAACTTTAAGAAAATAAGACTCTTGTCTAGGGACTTGTTTATACATGTGATTGGTGAAAATCAAGTAAAGGTATTCCATGGTGTTTTTTTTTTTTAAATATTTAAACAAAGGGATCAGAAATCAATGACCTTTTTAAACACCAATAGCAATAGGGATGAAATGCACATTAAGAAATCAGATTTAAGAAACTTTCAGAAAGATTAAGAAAACAACCGCATTCACATTAGTGTCACAAAAACACAAGCAGCTTGGACTCAACATACGGTCACTTCATTGTTGATAAAGGAGCAAAAAATGCTAAATGGAACGTGTAAGGCCTCTTCAATAACTGGTGTTGGCACAACTGGTTAGGGAACAAAACAAAAATTAGCTTTTTTTGTAAAAAAGCAAATTTCCACCTATAGCTAGCACCATGTACAAAGGTACAATCCAAATGGATAAAGACCAAGATATCAGACCTGAAACCATGAAGTATATAGAGCATGTAGGTGACATGACATTGAGACTAAAGGTGACTTTAAGGAGGAAACAGCACTCTCCAAGCAAATGAAAGCAGAAATAAAACAATAGAACTATAGTACTCTGAGAAGCATCTGCACCTCCAATCAAATCATGCCCAGATTACAAAAGTCCACCCCCTGAGTGGAAGAAACAATTCACCCAATACCCATCAGATGTAGGGCTTATATTCAAAATATATGAGGCACTGAAAGAACTTTACAAGAAAAAATCCCCTAAAACCATCAAAATATGGGGAGAGGAGATGAACAGACACTTTGACAAAAAATAAATAGAAATGGATAAACGGCACATGAAAAAATAATCTACATCGTTATACATCAGGGAGATGCAAATCAAAACAAGTGTGAGGTACTACCTCACACCACAGAGATGTCCTACATCACAGAGAATGAAAACATGCAGCGTTGGCGGGGATGTGGAGAGAAGAAAGTCTTATTTATTGCTGGTGGTAATACCATCTCTAGTCCATCCTTTATGGAGAGCGATATGGAGGGTCCTCTGAAAGCTGGAAGTTGAGCTCCCATATGATACAGCTATAACACTCCTAGTTATAGAACCTGGGAATAAAAAAATACAAGAAAAAATTCCTTCCTCCCAGCTATGTTCATTGCAGTATACATTAGCCAGACTCTGAAAAGAGCCTTGCTACCCCTCAATAGAAGAATGGTTAAAGAAACTGGTATATATATATATAATGGAATATTATGCAGCCATAAGAAAAAATGAGGTCATAAAATTTTCATCTATGGATGCATATGGAAGAAAGTAAGAGGGACAGAGATAAACACAGAATGTTCTCACTCATATCTGTGTTTTGATGAAAATAAAAAATATCTGTGTAATAATTCTCAGAGATAATATACAGGAGGAATGGAAGGCCCACATCACGACATGAGGCTCACCACAGAGAGTGACAGGTGCCATCAAAGAAAAATTACACTAAGAAACATCAACACAAAATGGGATTGAATTGGGAAATTAGAAAGCCAGTCTAGAGTACAGGCCAGTGTGGGTTGGGGAGGAGTGATACTGGGTCATTGGTGATGGGAATGTTGAACTGGTGAAGGTTTTTTAAAATAAAAAATCAAAAGATCTTAAAATTTGGAGAGTCATTTCAAGTACATACCATTATTTTATTTGTTTTCTTTTTTGTCCTAAAAAAAAAAAAAAACGAAATCTGTATGACATTCAGACTCTCCCCATGTTTACTATATCTTTAGACGTTTTAGTTTCAATTGGAGGCCAGATGGGAAAATATGGCTAAACAAAGGTTGAAAAAAATAAGAGGTGAATCAACATTAGTAGTTTGAGGATCTTTTCTACTAACATACATTACTAGAGTCCAGTGCGGCTGGACATAGTGTTTCTTACTTCACTCAACTACAGCTATCAAAGTAGAGAAGAGCCTCCAGCTACTGTCTCTAAATATTTGGGTCTCAGTACAAGAGCATTGTTTCTATTCTAAAGGAAGTTTTAATTCATTGAAGAACTGTAATTAACAAAGTTATTAGGGTGAAGAAGAGAGTGTTACTCAGTTCTTCCACCCAAAGTATTGTATTTCTTATCTACCAACACCTCTTAAAACTCTTAAGCAAGTCTTAAAAACTCGTAATGCTCAGAGAATCTGAGATTTTTTACTCTAAAAGAAAGAAAGCAACCTATCCTTTTAAACATGAAGATTTAAAAGGTGAACTTACATCTTCACTCTGGAAAGGTTCCAGTGGAGTGGTCCAGCAGGTCTTCAAAGAGTCTGCAAAGGAAGGTCAAGAAGGAGCTCTCCCATTGTAACCAATGGCAACTTGAAAGCCTCAGAGAAAACCACAAGGCACTAAGCTACACTTCAAAACGTAATGAATTATTGCATTAATAAAACCAATTGCATTTAATTTTCATCATCTCTGTTTTTCTCAGTGATCTCTGTCTCTGTGGATTATGTATTCTACCCCTTATGACAAAAAAAATGATAGTATGGTAACAATATCCAGAGACAACATAGATGAGGGCCAGAGGACCAGTCCATGGTAGCAAGCTTCCCACAAATAGGTGAAGAGAACAGGTAGAACAGAGAATGGACCAATATGACAATGATAATTATGAATGATACATTTTGGACAAGATTTGGGTGCTGAAATGAGATACCACTAATCACTATCTATCTCAACATAGACTAAACCCACTGCATTCCCTTTGTAACTTCACAAGTTTTCGAAGTGAGTGAATTCAGAGTACATACCATTATCCTTGGTAAACTGTTTTTATTTACTTTGGTCTACATGCAGATATATATATCAAAAGGAAAAGACTAAGAGAAAACTTACGAGAACCAACCCCTAATTCAATCGAATCATTGATAAGGGTATCTGAATGACATCTTTTAGTTCACTGTTATCTTGAGTGAAATTTGGTGATAAGACCGAAGGAAAAGAGCACATTTTAGTCCACTGGTGCAGCTTAACTTTAAGAGAATAAGACTCTTGTCTAGGGACTGTTTATAGATGTGATTGGTGAAAATCAAGTAAAGGCTTTCCATGTTGATCTTCTTTTAATATTTAAACAAAGGGATCAGAAAACAATGGCCTTTTTAAACACCAATAACAAAAGGGATGAAATGCACTTTAAGAAAACAGCACTAAGGAACTTTCAGAAAGATGAAGAAAACAACCGCATTCACATTAGTGTCACACAAACACAAGCACCTTGGACTCAACTTGATATATCGTCACCTAATTTTTGATAAAGGAGCAACAAACCCTAAATGGAACATGGAAGGCCTCTTCAATAACTGGTGTTGGCACAACTAGTTAGGCAACAAAACAAAAAATTAGCTTTTTTTGTAAAAAAGCAGACTTCCACCTCCAGCTAGCACCATGTACAAAGGTACAATCCAAATGGATAAAACCAAGATATCAGACCTGAAACCATGAAGTATATAGAACATGTAGGTGAAATGCTCCTTGACATTGAGACTAAAGTTGTCTTTAAGGAGGAAACAGCACTGTCCAAAAAGTGAAAGCAGAAACATACATATAGGACTATATTACACTGAGAAGCATATGCACCTCCAAGAAAATCGTGCCCAGAATACAAGAGTTCCCCCCTGAGTTGAAGAAACTATTCACCCAATACCCATCAGATACGGGGCTTATGTTTCAAATACATGAGGCACTGACAGAACTTTACAAAAAAAAATTATCTAAAACCATCAAAAAATTGGGTGAGGAGATGAATAGACACTGAGAAAAAGATTAGAAATGGCTAAACGGCACATGAAAAATGCTCTACATCGCTATTCATCAGGGAGATGCAAATCAAAACAACTGTGAGGAACTATCTCACACCACAGAGATTGTCCCACCTCACAAAGAATGAGAACATGCAGGGCTGGCAGGGATGTGGACTGAAAGAACTCTTATTTACTGCTAGCATCTGGTCCATCCTTTGTGAAAAGCGATACGGAGAGTTCTCCAAAAGCTGGAAATTGAGCTCCCATACGATCCAGCTCCCATACCAGTCCAAGGGATAGACCTTAAGAAAACAAAAATACAATACAAAAATTCCTTCCTCACACCTATATTCATTTCAGCGCTGTTTACTATAGCCAATACTGGAAACAGCCTATCTGCCCTTCAATAGATGAATGGTTAAAGAAACTGGTATATATATATATATATATATATATATATATATATTTATATTTATATATATAGAACGGAATATTATGCAGCCGTCAGAAAAGATGAAATCATAAAATTTCTATATATGGATATATGTGGAAATGATTATATGGAGTGAAAAATGTCAGAGGGACAGAGATAAACACAGAATGTTCTCGCTCATCTATGCGTTTTGAGGAAAATAAAAGACTTTTGTGTAATGATTCTCAGAGACAACACACAGGAGAACTGGAAGGCCCAACTCACGACAGGAAGCGCAGCACAGAGAGTGACAGGTGCCGTCACAGAAATAATTACACTGAGAAACATCAAAAAAAATGCGACTGAATTGGGAAATTAGAAAGCCAGTCTAGAGTACAGGCCAGTGTGGGTTGGGGAGGAGTGATACTGGGTCATTGGTGATGGGAATGTTGTACTGGTGAAGGTTTTTTAAAATAAAAAATGAAAAGATCTTAAAATTTGGAGAGTCATTTCAAGTACATACCATTATTTTATTTGTTTTCTTTTTTGTCCTAAAAAAAAAAAAAAAACGAAATCTGTATGACATTCAGACTCTCCCCATGTTTACTATATCTTTAGACGTTTTAGTTTCAATTGGAGGCCAGATGGGAAAATATGGCTAAACAAAGGTTGAAAAAAATAAGAGGTGAATCAACATTAGTAGTTTGAGGATCTTTTCTACTAACATACATTACTAGAGTCCAGTGCGGCTGGACATAGTGTTTCTTACTTCACTCAACTACAGCTATCAAAGTAGAGAAGAGCCTCCAGCTACTGTCTCTAAATATTTGGGTCTCAGTACAAGAGCATTGTTTCTATTCTAAAGGAAGTTTTAATTCATTGAAGAACTGTAATTAACAAAGTTATTAGGGTGAAGAAGAGAGTGTTACTCAGTTCTTCCACCCAAAGTATTGTATTTCTTATCTACCAACACCTCTTAAAACTCTTAAGCAAGTCTTAAAAACTCGTAATGCTCAGAGAATCTGAGATTTTTTACTCTAAAAGAAAGAAAGCAACCTATCCTTTTAAACATGAAGATTTAAAAGGTGAACTTACATCTTCACTCTGGAAAGGTTCCAGTGGAGTGGTCCAGCAGGTCTTCAAAGAGTCTGCAAAGGAAGGTCAAGAAGGAGCTCTCCCATTGTAACCAATGGCAACTTGAAAGCCTCAGAGAAAACCACAAGGCACTAAGCTACACTTCAAAACGTAATGAATTATTGCATTAATAAAACCAATTGCATTTAATTTTCATCATCTCTGTTTTTCTCAGTGATCTCTGTCTCTGTGGATTATGTATTCTACCCCTTATGACAAAAAAAATGATAGTATGGTAACAATATCCAGAGACAACATAGATGAGGGCCAGAGGACCAGTCCATGGTAGCAAGCTTCCCACAAATAGGTGAAGAGAACAGGTAGAACAGAGAATGGACCAATATGACAATGATAATTATGAATGATACATTTTGGACAAGATTTGGGTGCTGAAATGAGATACCACTAATCACTATCTATCTCAACATAGACTAAACCCACTGCATTCCCTTTGTAACTTCACAAGTTTTCGAAGTGAGTGAATTCAGAGTACATACCATTATCCTTGGTAAACTGTTTTTATTTACTTTGGTCTACATGCAGATATATATATCAAAAGGAAAAGACTAAGAGAAAACTTACGAGAACCAACCCCTAATTCAATCGAATCATTGATAAGGGTATCTGAATGACATCTTTTAGTTCACTGTTATCTTGAGTGAAATTTGGTGATAAGACCGAAGGAAAAGAGCACATTTTAGTCCACTGGTGCAGCTTAACTTTAAGAGAATAAGACTCTTGTCTAGGGACTGTTTATAGATGTGATTGGTGAAAATCAAGTAAAGGCTTTCCATGTTGATCTTCTTTTAATATTTAAACAAAGGGATCAGAAAACAATGGCCTTTTTAAACACCAATAACAAAAGGGATGAAATGCACTTTAAGAAAACAGCACTAAGGAACTTTCAGAAAGATGAAGAAAACAACCGCATTCACATTAGTGTCACACAAACACAAGCACCTTGGACTCAACTTGATATATCGTCACCTAATTTTTGATAAAGGAGCAACAAACCCTAAATGGAACATGGAAGGCCTCTTCAATAACTGGTGTTGGCACAACTAGTTAGGCAACAAAACAAAAAATTAGCTTTTTTTGTAAAAAAGCAGACTTCCACCTCCAGCTAGCACCATGTACAAAGGTACAATCCAAATGGATAAAACCAAGATATCAGACCTGAAACCATGAAGTATATAGAACATGTAGGTGAAATGCTCCTTGACATTGAGACTAAAGTTGTCTTTAAGGAGGAAACAGCACTGTCCAAAAAGTGAAAGCAGAAACATACATATAGGACTATATTACACTGAGAAGCATATGCACCTCCAAGAAAATCGTGCCCAGAATACAAGAGTTCCCCCCTGAGTTGAAGAAACTATTCACCCAATACCCATCAGATACGGGGCTTATGTTTCAAATACATGAGGCACTGACAGAACTTTACAAAAAAAATTATCTAAAACCATCAAAAAATGGGGTGAGGAGATGAATAGACACTGAGAAAAAGATTAGAAATGGCTAAACGGCACATGAAAAATGCTCTACATCGCTATTCATCAGGGAGATGCAAATCAAAACAACTGTGAGGAACTATCTCACACCACAGAGATTGTCCCACCTCACAAAGAATGAGAACATGCAGGGCTGGCGGGGATGTGGACTGAAAGAACTCTTATTTACTGCTAGCATCTGGTCCATCCTTTGTGAAAAGCGATACGGAGAGTCCTCCAAAAGCTGGAAATTGAGCTCCCATACGATCCAGCTCCCATACCAGTCCAAGGGATAGACCTTAAGAAAACAAAAATACAATACAAAAATTCCTTCCTCACACCTATATTCATTTCAGCGCTGTTTACTATAGCCAATACTGGAAACAGCCTATCTGCCCTTCAATAGATGAATGGTTAAAGAAACTGGTATATATATATATATATATATTTATATTTATATATATAGAACGGAATATTATGCAGCCGTCAGAAAAGATGAAATCATAAAATTTCTATATATGGATATATGTGGAAATGATTATATGGAGTGAAAAATGTCAGAGGGACAGAGATAAACACAGAATGTTCTCGCTCATCTATGCGTTTTGAGGAAAATAAAAGACTTTTGTGTAATGATTCTCAGAGACAACACACAGGAGAACTGGAAGGCCCAACTCACGACAGGAAGCGCAGCACAGAGAGTGACAGGTGCCGTCACAGAAATAATTACACTGAGAAACATCAAAAAAAAAATGCGACTGAATTGGGAAATTAGAAAGCCAGTCTAGAGTACAGGCCAGTGTGGGTTGGGGAGGAGTGATACTGGGTCATTGGTGATGGGAATGTTGTACTGGTGAAGGTTTTTTAAAATAAAAAATCAAAAGATCTTAAAATTTGGAGAGTCATTTCAAGTACATACCATTATTTTATTTGTTTTCTTTTTTGTCCTAAAAAAAAAAAAACGAAATCTGTATGACATTCAGACTCTCCCCATGTTTACTATATCTTTAGACGTTTTAGTTTCAATTGGAGGCCAGATGGGAAAATATGGCTAAACAAAGGTTGAAAAAAATAAGAGGTGAATCAACATTAGTAGTTTGAGGATCTTTTCTACTAACATACATTACTAGAGTCCAGTGCGGCTGGACATAGTGTTTCTTACTTCACTCAACTACAGCTATCAAAGTAGAGAAGAGCCTCCAGCTACTGTCTCTAAATATTTGGGTCTCAGTACAAGAGCATTGTTTCTATTCTAAAGGAAGTTTTAATTCATTGAAGAACTGTAATTAACAAAGTTATTAGGGTGAAGAAGAGAGTGTTACTCAGTTCTTCCACCCAAAGTATTGTATTTCTTATCTACCAACACCTCTTAAAACTCTTAAGCAAGTCTTAAAAACTCGTAATGCTCAGAGAATCTGAGATTTTTTACTCTAAAAGAAAGAAAGCAACCTATCCTTTTAAACATGAAGATTTAAAAGGGGAACTTACATCTTCACTCTGGAAAGGTTCCAGTGGAGTGGTCCAGCAGGTCTTCAAAGAGTCTGCAAAGGAAGGTCAAGAAGGAGCTCTCCCATTGTAACCAATGGCAACTTGAAAGCCTCAGAGAAAACCACAAGGCACTAAGCTACACTTCAAAACGTAATGAATTATTGCATTAATAAAACCAATTGCATTTAATTTTCATCATCTCTGTTTTTCTCAGTGATCTCTGTCTCTGTGGATTATGTATTCTACCCCTTATGACAAAAAAAATGATAGTATGGTAACAATATCCAGAGACAACATAGATGAGGGCCAGAGGACCAGTCCATGGTAGCAAGCTTCCCACAAATAGGTGAAGAGAACAGGTAGAACAGAGAATGGACCAATATGACAATGATAATTATGAATGATACATTTTGGACAAGATTTGGGTGCTGAAATGAGATACCACTAATCACTATCTATCTCAACATAGACTAAACCCACTGCATTCCCTTTGTAACTTCACAAGTTTTCGAAGTGAGTGAATTCAGAGTACATACCATTATCCTTGGTAAACTGTTTTTATTTACTTTGGTCTACATGCAGATATATATATCAAAAGGAAAAGACTAAGAGAAAACTTACGAGAACCAACCCCTAATTCAATCGAATCATTGATAAGGGTATCTGAATGACATCTTTTAGTTCACTGTTATCTTGAGTGAAATTTGGTGATAAGACCGAAGGAAAAGAGCACATTTTAGTCCACTGGTGCAGCTTAACTTTAAGAGAATAAGACTCTTGTCTAGGGACTGTTTATAGATGTGATTGGTGAAAATCAAGTAAAGGCTTTCCATGTTGATCTTCTTTTAATATTTAAACAAAGGGATCAGAAAACAATGGCCTTTTTAAACACCAATAACAAAAGGGATGAAATGCACTTTAAGAAAACAGCACTAAGGAACTTTCAGAAAGATGAAGAAAACAAACGCATTCACATTAGTGTCACACAAACACAAGCACCTTGGACTCAACTTGATATACCGTCACCTAATTTTTGATAAAGGAGCAACAAACCCTAAATGGAACATGGAAGGCCTCTTCAATAACTGGTGTTGGCACAACTAGTTAGGCAACAAAACAAAAAATTAGCTTTTTTTGTAAAAAAGCAGACTTCCACCTCCAGCTAGCACCATGTACAAAGGTACAATCCAAATGGATAAAACCAAGATATCAGACCTGAAACCATGAAGTATATAGAACATGTAGGTGAAATGCTCCTTGACATTGAGACTAAAGTTGTCTTTAAGGAGGAAACAGCACTGTCCAAAAAGTGAAAGCAGAAACATACATATAGGACTATATTACACTGAGAAGCATATGCACCTCCAAGAAAATCGTGCCCAGAATACAAGAGTTCCCCCCTGAGTTGAAGAAACTATTCACCCAATACCCATCAGATACGGGGCTTATGTTTCAAATACATGAGGCACTGACAGAACTTTACAAAAAAAATTATCTAAAACCATCAAAAAATGGGGTGAGGAGATGAATAGACACTGAGAAAAAGATTAGAAATGGCTAAACGGCACATGAAAAATGCTCTACATCGCTATTCATCAGGGAGATGCAAATCAAAACAACTGTGAGGAACTATCTCACACCACAGAGATTGTCCCACCTCACAAAGAATGAGAACATGCAGGGCTGGCAGGGATGTGGACTGAAAGAACTCTTATTTACTGCTAGCATCTGGTCCATCCTTTGTGAAAAGCGATACGGAGAGTTCTCCAAAAGCTGGAAATTGAGCTCCCATACGATCCAGCTCCCATACCAGTCCAAGGGATAGACCGTAAGAAAACAAAAATACAATACAAAAATTCCTTCCTCACACCTATATTCATTTCAGCGCTGTTTACTATAGCCAATACTGGAAACAGCCTATCTGCCCTTCAATAGATGAATGGTTAAAGAAACTGGTATATATATATATATATATATATATATATATATATATATATATATATATATATATATTTATATTTATATTTATATATATAGAACGGAATATTATGCAGCCGTCAGAAAAGATGAAATCATAAAATTTCTATATATGGATATATGTGGAAATGATTATATGGAGTGAAAAATGTCAGAGGGACAGAGATAAACACAGAATGTTCTCGCTCATCTATGCGTTTTGAGGAAAATAAAAGACTTTTGTGTAATGATTCTCAGAGACAACACACAGGAGAACTGGAAGGCCCAACTCACGACAGGAAGCGCAGCACAGAGAGTGACAGGTGCCGTCACAGAAATAATTACACTGAGAAACATCAAAAAAAAAATGCGACTGAATTGGGAAATTAGAAAGCCAGTCTAGAGTACAGGCCAGTGTGGGTTGGGGAGGAGTGATACTGGGTCATTGGTGATGGGAATGTTGTACTGGTGAAGGTTTTTTAAAATAAAAAATCAAAAGATCTTAAAATTTGGAGAGTCATTTCAAGTACATACCATTATTTTATTTGTTTTCTTTTTTGTCCTAAAAAAAAAAAAAAAACGAAATCTGTATGACATTCAGACTCTCCCCATGTTTACTATATCTTTAGACGTTTTAGTTTCAATTGGAGGCCAGATGGGAAAATATGGCTAAACAAAGGTTGAAAAAAATAAGAGGTGAATCAACATTAGTAGTTTGAGGATCTTTTCTACTAACATACATTACTAGAGTCCAGTGCGGCTGGACATAGTGTTTCTTACTTCACTCAACTACAGCTATCAAAGTAGAGAAGAGCCTCCAGCTACTGTCTCTAAATATTTGGGTCTCAGTACAAGAGCATTGTTTCTATTCTAAAGGAAGTTTTAATTCATTGAAGAACTGTAATTAACAAAGTTATTAGGGTGAAGAAGACAGTGTTACTCAGTTCTTCCACCCAAAGTATTGTATTTCTTATCTACCAACACCTCTTAAAACTCTTAAGCAAGTCTTAAAAACTCGTAATGCTCAGAGAATCTGAGATTTTTTACTCTAAAAGAAAGAAAGCAACCTATCCTTTTAAACATGAAGATTTAAAAGGGGAACTTACATCTTTACTCTGGAAAGGTTCCAGTGGAGTGGTCCAGCAGGTCTTCAAAGAGTCTGCAAAGGAAGGTCAAGAAGGAGCTCTCCCATTGTAACCAATGGCAACTTGAAAGCCTCAGAGAAAACCACAAGGCACTAAGCTACACTTCAAAACGTAATGAATTATTGCATTAATAAAGCCAATTGCATTTAATTTTCATCATCTCTGTTTTTCTCAGTGATCTCTGTCTCTGTGGATTATGTATTCTACCCCTTATGACAAAAAAAATGATAGTATGGTAACAATATCCAGAGACAACATAGATGAGGGCCAGAGGACCAGTCCATGGTAGCAAGCTTCCCACAAATAAGTGAAGAGAACAGGTAGAACAGAGAATGGACCAATATGACAATGATAATTATGAATGATACATTTTGGACAAGATTTGGGTGCTGAAATGAGATACCACTAATCACTATCTATCTCAACATAGACTAAACCCACTGCATTCCCTTTGTAACTTCACAAGTTTTCGAAGTGAGTGAATTCAGAGTACATACCATTATCCTTGGTAAACTGTTTTTATTTACTTTGGTCTACATGCAGATATATATATCAAAAGGAAAAGACTAAGAGAAAACTTACGAGAACCAACCCCTAATTCAATCGAATCATTGATAAGGGTATCTGAATGACATCTTTTGGTTCACTGTTATCTTGAGTGAAATTTGGTGATAAGACCGAAGGAAAAGAGCACATTTTAGTCCACTGGTGCAGCTTAACTTTAAGAGAATAAGACTCTTGTCTAGGGACTGTTTATAGATGTGATTGGTGAAAATCAAGTAAAGGCTTTCCATGTTGATCTTCTTTTAATATTTAAACAAAGGGATCAGAAAACAATGGCCTTTTTAAACACCAATAACAAAAGGGATGAAATGCACTTTAAGAAAACAGCACTAAGGAACTTTCAGAAAGATGAAGAAAACAAACGCATTCACATTAGTGTCACACAAACACAAGCACCTTGGACTCAACTTGATATACCGTCACCTAATTTTTGATAAAGGAGCAACAAACCCTAAATGGAACATGGAAGGCCTCTTCAATAACTGGTGTTGGCACAACTAGTTAGGCAACAAAACAAAAAATTAGCTTTTTTTGTAAAAAAGCAGACTTCCACCTCCAGCTAGCACCATGTACAAAGGTACAATCCAAATGGATAAAACCAAGATATCAGACCTGAAACCATGAAGTATATAGAACATGTAGGTGAAATGCTCCTTGACATTGAGACTAAAGTTGTCTTTAAGGAGGAAACAGCACTGTCCAAAAAGTGAAAGCAGAAACATACATATAGGACTATATTACACTGAGAAGCATATGCACCTCCAAGAAAATCGTGCCCAGAATACAAGAGTTCCCCCCTGAGTTGAAGAAACTATTCACCCAATACCCATCAGATACGGGGCTTATGTTTCAAATACATGAGGCACTGACAGAACTTTACAAAAAAAATTATCTAAAACCATCAAAAAATGGGGTGAGGAGATGAATAGACACTGAGAAAAAGATTAGAAATGGCTAAACGGCACATGAAAAATGCTCTACATCGCTATTCATCAGGGAGATGCAAATCAAAACAACTGTGAGGAACTATCTCACACCACAGAGATTGTCCCACCTCACAAAGAATGAGAACATGCAGGGCTGGCGGGGATGTGGACTGAAAGAACTCTTATTTACTGCTAGCATCTGGTCCATCCTTTGTGAAAAGCGATACGGAGAGTCCTCCAAAAGCTGGAAATTGAGCTCCCATACGATCCAGCTCCCATACCAGTCCAAGGGATAGACCGTAAGAAAACGAGGGAGGGACTTCAGAGCATAAAAACCGGCTATCCTTTGCAAAAGCTGGCTCCCTGTGTGTGACACCAGGCGGGGAAAATCCGCGAAAGTACACCGGCCCAGTGGGGCTCAGCTGTGAAAGACTGTGAGTGTGACCTGTCTATGTCTGTCTACTGTCCTCTTGCGTGAAACTCTTGCGAGTGGGGCAAAAAGAGCCTCCAGAAACCTCGCTCGCCCAGACGCCATTTTCAGGGAGGGACTTCAGAGCATAAAAGCCGGCTATCCTTTGCAAAAGCTGGCTCCCTGTGTGTGACACCAGGCGGGGAAAATCCGCGAAAGTACACCGGCCCAGTGGGGCTCAGCTGTGAAAGACTGTGAGTGTGACCTGTCTATGTCTGTCTACTGTCCTCTTGCGTGAAACTCTTGCGAGTGGGGCAAAAAGAGGCTCAGAGGAGCACGGCCGCTCCGCTTCGCTACGCGGCCGTGCACTCTTTCTAAGGAAAGAACTCCATTGCAACAAGAAGGAAAAATCACACTAAGAACGGCGCTATATCACAGAAGCAAACATTTCTCTCTGGACTGTCTTCTCTGTTACATGCTCGGGCCTAAGATTTGACCCAGTGTGAGGCTTCATCCACAGAGGACTCCCCTCCCTTAGAGGCAAGTCAGCCCATCCAGAAAGGGAGGAGCCAGAGGAGTGTGCTGCCTACATCATATAGACAATGAATACCACTACAACACGTAGAAAAACCCACAATACAAATGTGACAATGGGGAAACAGCGCAGGCCAGCATCAGACATAGAGAATGAAGATGACAATTCTGAGGACCAGATAATGACTGAACAACTAATCAACCTCTCAGATAAGGACTTTAGACTAGCAATATGGAAGGTGCTCAACAGACTCCAAGAAACCATGGATCGAGTTGAACAGAACACTAATAAGAACCAAGAAAATATGAAGGCAGAAATGACAAAACTCCAAACTGAAATAACATGTCAACTAACAGGCCTGAAAAACTCAGTAAACGAAGTGAATGACAAAATGGATAAGCTCTGGGACAGGGTATCAGAAGCTGAGAATAGACTTGGTGCTGTGGAAGATGAGATACATAACAATTCCATACAGCAGGAGAGATTGGACAAAAAACTTAAAGCAAATGAGCAGACAATGGAAAAATTAGTCAAAGAATGGGAACAGACGAAAATAGAAGTCTATGATAAGATCAACAGAAACAACTTAAGAATCATTGGAGTCCCAGAGACCCAGGAAGAAAATTTCCAGGAAGAATCAATGGTCAAGAACATCATTAAAGAGAAACTTCCAGAGCTAAAGAATATATGTGATCAAATCCTGCATGCCCGAAGAGTACCAACCAAAAGAGACCCCAGAAAAACCACCCCAAGACACATCCTAGTCACAATGACAAATCCCACAGATAGAGACAGAATTCTGAAAACAGCAAGATCAAAAGGGGAAATCATGTTCAAGCAAGCTTCACTGAGATTTACAGCAGACCTGTCACCAGAAACGCTCAATGCCAGAAAGCAGTGGTGGGATATTGTGACAAGACTGAATGAAATGAATGCTTCACCCAGAATACTATACCCAGCAAAACTCACTTTCCGGTTTGATGGAAGAATACATGGTTTCACAGACAAAAAACAGCTCAGAAACTTCACAGACACAAAACCAGTCTTAAGAGAAAAACTGAAAGACCTAATCTAAGACAAGACTACCCAAAAGACACACCAAATTTTGAAATAAAGATGGCGTTAAATCCCAGGACAATTCTTTCTCTCAACGTCAATGGACTAAATGCACCAGTTAAGAGACACAGAGTGGCTAAATGGATCAAAAAACTCAATCCAACCTTCTGCTGCCTACAAGAAACGCACCTGAATAGTCAGAACAAACATAGACTCAAAATAAAAGGCTGGAGAAAAGTTATCCAAGCAAACAACACCCATAAAAAAGCTGGAGTGGCCATACTAATATCAGATAATGCAAACTTTATACTCAGGAAGGTTGTAAGGGACAAAGACGGACATTTTATATTAATCAAGGGGTACGTAGAGCAGGAAGAATTCACTCTCCTAAACATATATGCACCGAATGAGGGGCCAGCAAAATATTTAATACAACTGCTGACAAATCTGAAAAATAATATCAACAACAACACAATAATTGTGGGGGACCTAAACACGGCTTTGTCAACACTGGACAGGTCAACCAGACTGAAACCCAACAAGAATATACTAGACCTGAGGAGAGAAATGGAAGAAAGAGGCCTAGTGGATATATATAGGACACTCCATCCCCAGAAACCTGGATACACATTCTTCTCCAATGTACATGGGACATTCTCCAGGATAGACTACATGCTGGCACATAAAACATACCTCCATAAGATCAAGAGGATAGAAATTTTGCAGACTACCTTCGCTGACCACAAGGCTCTGAAATTATTTGTGAACTCCAAAGGGACTCAGAAGAAACACTTTAACACCTGGAAGTTAAACAGCCTCATGCTCAATAACCAGTGGGTCCGAGATGAAATCAAGGAGGAAATAAAAAGGTTCCTGGAAACAAATGACAATAAAGACACAAACTCTCAGAACTTATGGGACACAGCAAAAGCAGTACTGAGAGGAAAATTTATAGCTTTGCAAGCACACATCAGGAAGGAAGAAGGAGCTTACCTGAGTAGCTTAATGACACAGCTAATAGAACTAGAAAATGCTCAACAAAAGGACCCAAGAACAGGAAGACAGAAGGAAATAACAAAGCTGAGAGCAGAAATCAACGAAGTGGAAACTCAAAAAACAATCCGAAAGATCAACGAAAGCAGAAGTTGGTTCTTTGAAAAAATAAACAAGATTGATAGACCACTGGCAAACCTAACAAAGAAAGAGAGAGAGAGAAACTTGATAACTCGTATCAGGAATGAAAAAGGAGAGATCACTACTGATATGACAGAGATTCAAAGGGTAATCAGAAACTACTTTGAAAAACTCTACGCCACTAAAAATGAGAACCTGGAAGAAATGGATAAATTCTTGGACTCTTATAATCTTCCACGGTTGAAGGAAGAGGATGTAGCATATCTAAACACCCCCATCACCATTGATGAAATTAAAACAGTAATCAAATGTCTGCCGAAAAACAAAAGCCCAGGTCCAGATGGATTCACTAATGAATTCTATCAAACTTTCCAAGAGGAACTACTGCCAATCTTGGCAAGACTCTTTCATGAAATTGAACAAACAGAAACACTTCCAAATAGCTTTTATGAAGCCAACATCACCTTGATACCTAAACCAGACAGAGACGCTACCAAAAAAGAAAATTACAGACCAATATCACTGATGAATGCAGATGCAAAGATCCTCAACAAAATCCTGGCAAATAGGATTCAATGCCTCATTAAGAAGATCATCCACTACGATCAAGTAGGTTTCATCCCAGGAATGCAAGGCTGGTTTAACATCCGTAAATCTATCAACATAATACACAACATCAATAACAAGAAAAATAAAAACCACATGATCATATCAATAGATGCAGAGAAAGCATTTGATAAGGTCCAACACCCATTCTTGATCAAAACTCTCAGCAAGATGGGAATGGAGGGAACCTTTCTCAATATAGTGAAGGCCATCTACCACAAGCCAGTGGCAAATATTATCCTCAATGGAGAAAAACTGAAAGCCTTCCCTCTAAATTCTGGCACAAGACAAGGCTGTCCTCTCTCACCACTCCTATTCAACATAGCACTGGAAGTACTTGCTATAGCGATTAGGCAAGAAAAGGATATCAAGGGAATCCAGATAGGAAAGGAAGAAGTCAAGCTCTCACTGTTTGCAGATGACATGATACTCTACTTAGAAAACCCTAAAGACTCTATCAAAAAGCTTCTAGAAACAATAGACTCATATAGCAAGGTGGCAGGCTACAAAATTAACACACAAAAATCAATGGCCTTTCTATACACCAACAGTAATAAAGAAGAAATGGACATTAAGAAAACAACCCCATTCACAATAGTACCACACAAACTCAAATATCTTGGAATCAACTTGACTAAATATGTGAAGGACCTATACAAAGAAAACTATAAAACTCTGCTCCAAGAAATAAGAGAGGACACACGGAAATGGAAACACATACCCTGCTCATGGATTGGCAGGATTAACATCATCAAAATGTCAATACTCCCCAAGGCATTATACAGATTTAATGCCATCCCTCTAAAGATACCCATGACATTCTTCAAAGAAGTGGATCAGACACTTTTGAAATTCATTTGGAACAATAAACACCCTCGAATAGCTAAAGCAATCATTGGGAAAAAGAATATGGGAGGAATTACTTTTCCCAACTTTAAACTGTACTACAAAGCAACAGTTATCAAAACAGCATGGTATTGGAATAAGGATAGGTCCTCAGATCAGTGGAATAGGCTTGAATACTCAGAAAATGTTCCCCAGAGATACAACCATCTAATTTTTGATAAAGGAGCAGGAAATCCTAAATGGAGCAGGGAAAGCCTCTTCAACAAGTGGTGTTGGCACAATTGGATAGCCACTTGCAAAAAATTAAACTTAGACCCCCAGCTAACATCATGTACAAAGGTAAAATCCAAATGGATTAAAGACCTCGATATCAGCCCCAAAACCATAAGATATATAGAACAGCACATAGGCAAAACACTACAGGACATTACAGGCATCTTCAAGGAGGAAACTGCACTCTCCAAGCAAGTGAAAGCAGAGATTAACAGATGGGAATATATTAAGCTGAGAAGCTTCTGCACCTCAAAGGAAATAGTGCCCAGGATACAAGAGCCACCCACTGAGTGGGAGAAACTATTCACCCAATACCCATCAGATAAGGGGCTAATCTCCAAAATATACAAGGCACTGACAGAACTTTACAAGAAAAAAACATCTAACCCCATCAAAAAATGGGGAGAAGAAATGAACAGACACTTTGACAAAGAAGAAATACGCATGGCCAAAAGACACATGAAAAAATGTTCCACATCACTAATCATCAGGGAGATGCAAATCAAAACAACGATGAGATACCACCTCACACCCCAGAGAATGGCACACATCACAAAGAATGAGAATAAACAGTGTTGGCGGGGATGTGGAGAGAAAGGAACTCTTATCCACTGCTGGTGGGAATGCTGTCTAGTTCAACCTTTATGGAAAGCGATATGGAGATTCCTCCAAAAACTGGAAATCGAGCTCCCATACGATCCAGCTATACCACTCCTAGGAATATACCCTAGGAACACAAAAATACAATACAAAAACCCCTTCCTTACACCTATATTCATTGCAGCTCTATTTACCATAGCAAGACTCTGGAAACAACCAAGATGCCCTTCAACAGATGAATGGCTAAAGAAACTGTGGTACATATACACAATGGAATATTATGCAGCTGTCAGGAGAGATGAAGTCATGAAATTTTCCTATACATGGATGTACATGGAATCTATTATGCTGAGTGAAATAAGTCAGAGAGAGAGAGAAAAACGCAGAATGGTCTCACTCATCTATGGGTTTTAAGAAAAATGAAAGACACCCTTGTAATAATAATTTTCAGACACAAAAGAGAAAAGAGCTGGAAGTTCCAGCTCACCTCAGGAAGCTCACCACAAAGAGTGATGAGTTTAGTTAGAGAAATAACTACATTTTGAACTGTCCTAATATTGAGAATGTATGAGGGAAATGTAGAGCCTGTTTAGGGTACAGGCGGGGGTTGGGTGGGGAGGAGGGTGATTTGGGACTTGGGTGATGGGAATGTTGCACTGGTGATGGGTGGTGTTCCTTTTATGACTGAAACCCAAACACAATCATGTATGTAATCAAGGTGTTTAAATAAAAAAAAAATTAAAAAAAAAAAAAAAAAAAAAAAAAAGAAAACAAAAATACAATACAAAAATTCCTTCCTCACACCTATATTCATTTCAGCGCTGTTTACTATAGCCAATACTGGAAACAGCCTATCTGCCCTTCAATAGATGAATGGTTAAAGAAACTGGTATATATATATATATTTATATTTATATATATAGAACGGAATATTATGCAGCCGTCAGAAAAGATGAAATCATAAAATTTCTATATATGGATATATGTGGAAATGATTATATGGAGTGAAAAATGTCAGAGGGACAGAGATAAACACAGAATGTTCTCGCTCATCTATGCGTTTTGAGGAAAATAAAAGACTTTTGTGTAATGATTCTCAGAGACAACACACAGGAGAACTGGAAGGCCCAACTCACGACAGGAAGCGCAGCACAGAGAGTGACAGGTGCCGTCACAGAAATAATTACACTGAGAAACATCAAAAAAAATGCGACTGAATTGGGAAATTAGAAAGCCAGTCTAGAGTACAGGCCAGTGTGGGTTGGGGAGGAGTGATACTGGGACATTGGTGATGGGAATGTTGTACTGGTAAAGGTGTTTTAAAATAAAAAATCAAAAGATCTTAAAATTTGGAGAGTCACTCCAAGTACATACCATTCTTTATTTATTTTCTTTTTTATCCTAAAAAAAAAACAAAAACAAAATCTGTATGACATTCAGACTCTCCCCATATTTACTATATCTTTAGATGTTTTAGTTTCAATTGGAGGCCAGATGGGAAAATATCGCTAAACAAAGGTTGAAAAAATAAGAGGTGAATCAACAGTAGTTTGAGGATCTTTTCTACTGACATACATTCCTAGAGTCCAGTGCAGCTGGACATAGTGTTTCTTACTTCACTCAGCTACAGCTATCAAAGTCGAGAAGAGCCTCCAGCTCACTGTCTCTAAATATGTGGGTCTCAGTAAAAGAGCATTGTTTCAGTTCTAAAGGAAGTTTTAGTTCACTGAAGAACTCTAATTAACAATGTTATTAGGGTGAAGAAGAGAGTGTTACTCAGTTCCTCCACCCAAAGTATTGTATTTCTTATCTACCAACACCTCTTAAAACTCTTAAGCAATCTTAAAAACTTAATGCTCAGAGAATCTGAGATTTTTTACTCTAATAGAAAGAAAGCAACCTATCCTTTTAAACATGAAGATTTAAAAGGTGAACTTACATCTTCACTCTGGAAAGGTTCCAGTGGAGTGGTCCAGCAGGTCTTAAAAGAGTCTGAAAAGGAAGGTCAAGAAGGAGCTCTCCCATTACAACCAATGGCAACTTGAAAGGCTCAGGAAAACCACAAAGCACTAAGCTACACTTCAAAACGTAATGAATTATTGCATTAATAAAGCCAATTGCATTTAATTTTCATCATCTCATTTTTTCTCAGTGGTCTCTGTCTCTGTGGATTATGTATTCTACCCCTTATGACAAAAAAAATGATAGTATGGTAACAATATCCAGAGACAACATAGATGAGGGCAGGAGGACCAGTCCAGGGTAGCAAGCTTCCCACAAATAGGTGAAGAGAACAGGTAGAGCAGAGAATGGACCATTATGACAATGATAAATATGAATGCTACATTTTGGACAAGATTTGGGTGCTGAAATGAGATACCTCTAATCACTATCTATCTCAACATAGACTGCACCCACTGCATTCCCTTTGTAACTTCACAAGTTTTCGTAGTGAGTGAATTCACAGTACATACCATTATCCTTGGTAAACTGTTTTTTCTTTACTTTGGTCTACATGCAAATATATATATCAAAAGGAAAAGACTAAGAGAAAAGTTACGAGAACCAACCCCTAAATCAATTGAATCATTGATAAGGGTACCTGAATGGTATATTTAGGTTCACTGTTATCTTGGATGAAATTTGGTGATAATACCGAAGGAAAAGAGCACATTTTAGTCCACTGGTGCAGCTTAACTTTAAGAAAATAAGACTCTTTTCGAGGGATTGTTTATAGATGTGATTGGTGAAAATCAAATAAAGGCTTTCCATGTTGATCTTTTTTTGCATTTAATTTTTTTTTTTTTTTAATTTTTTTTTTATTTAAACACCTTGATTACATACATGATTGTGTTTGGGTTTCAGTCATAAAAGGAACACCACCCATCACCAGTGCAACATTCCCATCACCCAAGTCCCAAATCACCCTCCTCCCCACCCAACCCCCGCCTGTACCCTAAACAGGCTCTACATTTCCCTCATACATTCTCAATATTAGGACAGTTCAAAATGTAGTTATTTCTCTAACTAAACTCATCACTCTTTGTGGTGAGCTTCCTGAGGTGAGCTGGAACTTCCAGCTCTTTTCTCTTTTGTGTCTGAAAATTATTATTACAAGGGTGTCTTTCATTTTTCTTAAAACCCATAGATGAGTGAGACCATTCTGCGTTTTTCTCTCTCTCTCTGACTTATTTCACTCAGCATAATAGATTCCATGTACATCCATGTATAGGAAAATTTCATGACTTCATCTCTCCTGACAGCTGCATAATATTCCATTGTGTATATGTACCACAGTTTCTTTAGCCATTCATCTGTTGAAGGGCATCTTGGTTGTTTCCAGAGTCTTGCTATGGTAAATAGAGCTGCAATGAATATAGGTGTAAGGAAGGGGTTTTTGTATTGTATTTTTGTGTTCCTAGGGTATATTCCTAGGAGTGGTATAGCTGGATCGTATGGGAGCTCGATTTCCAGTTTTTGGAGGAATCTCCATATCGCTTTCCATAAAGGTTGAACTAGACAGCATTCCCACCAGCAGTGGATAAGAGTTCCTTTCTCTCCACATCCCCGCCAACACTGTTTATTCTCATTCTTTGTGATGTGTGCCATTCTCTGGGGTGTGAGGTGGTATCTCATCGTTGTTTTGATTTGCATCTCCCTGATGATTAGTGATGTGGAACATTTTTTCATGTGTCTTTTGGCCATGCGTATTTCTTCTTTGTCAAAGTGTCTGTTCATTTCTTCTCCCCATTTTTTGATGGGGTTAGATGTTTTTTTCTTGTAAAGTTCTGTCAGTGCCTTGTATATTTTGGAGATTAGCCCCTTATCTGATGGGTATTGGGTGAATAGTTTCTCCCACTCAGTGGGTGGCTCTTGTATCCTGGGCACTATTTCCTTTGAGGTGCAGAAGCTTCTCAGCTTAATATATTCCCATCTGTTAATCTCTGCTTTCACTTGCTTGGAGAGTGCAGTTTCCTCCTTGAAGATGCCTGTAATGTCCTGTAGTGTTTTGCCTATGTGCTGTTCTATATATCTTATGGTTTTGGGGCTGATATCGAGGTCTTTAATCCATTTGGATTTTACCTTTGTACATGATGTTAGCTGGGGGTCTAAGTTTAATTTTTTGCAAGTGGCTATCCAATTGTGCCAACACCACTTGTTGAAGAGGCTTTCCCTGCTCCATTTAGGATTTCCTGCTCCTTTATCAAAAATTAGATGGTTGTATCTCTGGGGAACATTTTCTGAGTATTCAAGCCTATTCCACTGATCTGAGGACCTATCCTTATTCCAATACCATGCTGTTTTGATAACTGTTGCTTTGTAGTACAGTTTAAAGTTGGGAAAAGTAATTCCTCCCATATTCTTTTTCCCAATGATTGCTTTAGCTATTCGAGGGTGTTTATTGTTCCAAATGAATTTCAAAAGTGTCTGATCCACTTCTTTGAAGAATGTCATGGGTATCTTTAGAGGGATGGCATTAAATCTGTATAATGCCTTGGGGAGTATTGACATTTTGATGATGTTAATCCTGCCAATCCATGAGCAGGGTATGTGTTTCCATTTCCGTGTGTCCTCTCTTATTTCTTGGAGCAGAGTTTTATAGTTTTCTTTGTATAGGTCCTTCACATATTTAGTCAAGTTGATTCCAAGATATTTGAGTTTGTGTGGTACTATTGTGAATGGGGTTGTTTTCTTAATGTCCATTTCTTCTTTATTACTGTTGGTGTATAGAAAGGCCATTGATTTTTGTGTGTTAATTTTGTAGCCTGCCACCTTGCTATATGAGTCTATTGTTTCTAGAAGCTTTTTGATAGAGTCTTTAGGGTTTTCTAAGTAGAGTATCATGTCATCTGCAAACAGTGAGAGCTTGACTTCTTCCTTTCCTATCTGGATTCCCTTGATATCCTTTTCTTGCCTAATCGCTATAGCAAGTACTTCCAGTGCTATGTTGAATAGGAGTGGTGAGAGAGGACAGCCTTGTCTTGTGCCAGAATTTAGAGGGAAGGCTTTCAGTTTTTCTCCATTGAGGATAATATTTGCCACTGGCTTGTGGTAGATGGCCTTCACTATATTGAGAAAGGTTCCCTCCATTCCCATCTTGCTGAGAGTTTTGATCAAGAATGGGTGTTGGACCTTATCAAATGCTTTCTCTGCATCTATTGATATGATCATGTGGTTTTTATTTTTCTTGTTATTGATGTTGTGTATTATGTTGATAGATTTACGGATGTTAAACCAGCCTTGCATTCCTGGGATGAAACCTACTTGATCGTAGTGGATGATCTTCTTAATGAGGCATTGAATCCTATTTGCCAGGATTTTGTTGAGGATCTTTGCATCTGCATTCATCAGTGATATTGGTCTGTAATTTTCTTTTTTGGTAGCGTCTCTGTCTGGTTTAGGTATCAAGGTGATGTTGGCTTCATAAAAGCTATTTGGAAGTGTTTCTGTTTGTTCAATTTCATGAAAGAGTCTTGCCAAGATTGGCAGTAGTTCCTCTTGGAAAGTTTGATAGAATTCATTAGTGAATCCATCTGGACCTGGGCTTTTGTTTTTCGGCAGACATTTGATTACTGTTTTAATTTCATCAATGGTGATGGGGGTGTTTAGATATGCTACATCCTCTTCCTTCAACCGTGGAAGATTATAAGAGTCCAAGAATTTATCCATTTCTTCCAGGTTCTCATTTTTAGTGGCGTAGAGTTTTTCAAAGTAGTTTCTGATTACCCTTTGAATCTCTGTCATATCAGTAGTGATCTCTCCTTTTTCATTCCTGATACGAGTTATCAAGTTTCTCTCTCTCTCTTTCTTTGTTAGGTTTGCCAGTGGTCTATCAATCTTGTTTATTTTTTCAAAGAACCAACTTCTGCTTTCGTTGATCTTTCGGATTGTTTTTTGAGTTTCCACTTCGTTGATTTCTGCTCTCAGCTTTGTTATTTCCTTCTGTCTTCCTGTTCTTGGGTCCTTTTGTTGAGCATTTTCTAGTTCTATTAGCTGTGTCATTAAGCTACTCAGGTAAGCTCCTTCTTCCTTCCTGATGTGTGCTTGCAAAGCTATAAATTTTCCTCTCAGTACTGCTTTTGCTGTGTCCCATAAGTTCTGAGAGTTTGTGTCTTTATTGTCATTTGTTTCCAGGAACCTTTTTATTTCCTCCTTGATTTCATCTCGGACCCACTGGTTATTGAGCATGAGGCTGTTTAACTTCCAGGTGTTAAAGTGTTTCTTCTGAGTCCCTTTGGAGTTCACAAATAATTTCAGAGCCTTGTGGTCAGCGAAGGTAGTCTGCAAAATTTCTATCCTCTTGATCTTATGGAGGTATGTTTTATGTGCCAGCATGTAGTCTATCCTGGAGAATGTCCCATGTACATTGGAGAAGAATGTGTATCCAGGTTTCTGGGGATGGAGTGTCCTATATATATCCACTAGGCCTCTTTCTTCCATTTCTCTCCTCAGGTCTAGTATATTCTTGTTGGGTTTCAGTCTGGTTGACCTGTCCAGTGTTGACAAAGCCGTGTTTAGGTCCCCCACAATTATTGTGTTGTTGTTGATATTATTTTTCAGATTTGTCAGCAGTTGTATTAAATATTTTGCTGGCCCCTCATTCGGTGCATATATGTTTAGGAGAGTGAATTCTTCCTGCTCTACGTACCCCTTGATTAATATAAAATGTCCGTCTTTGTCCCTTACAACCTTCCTGAGTATAAAGTTTGCATTATCTGATATTAGTATGGCCACTCCAGCTTTTTTATGGGTGTTGTTTGCTTGGATAACTTTTCTCCAGCCTTTTATTTTGAGTCTATGTTTGTTCTGACTATTCAGGTGCGTTTCTTGTAGGCAGCAGAAGGTTGGATTGAGTTTTTTGATCCATTTAGCCACTCTGTGTCTCTTAACTGGTGCATTTAGTCCATTGACGTTGAGAGAAAGAATTGTCCTGGGATTTAACGCCATCTTTATTTCAAAATTTGGTGTGTCTTTTGGGTAGTCTTGTCTTAGATTAGGTCTTTCAGTTTTTCTCTTAAGACTGGTTTTGTGTCTGTGAAGTTTCTGAGCTGTTTTTTGTCTGTGAAACCATGTATTCTTCCATCAAACCGGAAAGTGAGTTTTGCTGGGTATAGTATTCTGGGTGAAGCATTCATTTCATTCAGTCTTGTCACAATATCCCACCACTGCTTTCTGGCATTGAGCGTTTCTGGTGACAGGTCTGCTGTAAATCTCAGTGAAGCTTGCTTGAACATGATTTCCCCTTTTGATCTTGCTGTTTTCAGAATTCTGTCTCTATCTGTGGGATTTGTCATTGTGACTAGGATGTGTCTTGGGGTGGTTTTTCTGGGGTCTCTTTTGGTTGGTACTCTTCGGGCATGCAGGATTTGATCACATATATTCTTTAGCTCTGGAAGTTTCTCTTTAATGATGTTCTTGACCATTGATTCTTCCTGGAAATTTTCTTCCAGGGTCTCTGGGACTCCAATGATTCTTAAGTTGTTTCTGTTGATCTTATCATAGACTTCTATTTTCGTCTGTTCCCATTCTTTGACTAATTTTTCCATTGTCTGCTCATTTGCTTTAAGTTTTTTGTCCAATCTCTCCTGCTGTATGGAATTGTTATGTATCTCATCTTCCACAGCACCAAGTCTATTCTCAGCTTCTGATACCCTGTCCCAGAGCTTATCCATTTTGTCATTCACTTCGTTTACTGAGTTTTTCAGGCCTGTTAGTTGACATGTTATTTCAGTTTGGAGTTTTGTCATTTCTGCCTTCATATTTTCTTGGTTCTTATTAGTGTTCTGTTCAACTCGATCCATGGTTTCTTGGAGTCTGTTGAGCACCTTCCATATTGCTAGTCTAAAGTCCTTATCTGAGAGGTTGATTAGTTGTTCAGTCATTATCTGGTCCTCAGAATTGTCATCTTCATTCTCTATGTCTGATGCTGGCCTGCGCTGTTTCCCCATTGTCACATTTGTATTGTGGGTTTTTCTACGTGTTGTAGTGGTATTCATTGTCTATATGATGTAGGCAGCACACTCCTCTGGCTCCTCCCTTTCTGGATGGGCTGACTTGCCTCTAAGGGAGGGGAGTCCTCCGTGGATGAAGCCTCACACTGGGTCAAATCTTAGGCCCGAGCATGTAACAGAGAAGACAGTCCAGAGAGAAATGTTTGCTTCTGTGATATAGCGCCGTTCTTAGTGTGATTTTTCCTTCTTGTTGCAATGGAGTTCTTTCCTTAGAAAGAGTGCACGGCCGCGTAGCGAAGCGGAGCGGCCGTGCTCCTCTGAGCCTCTTTTTGCCCCACTCGCAAGAGTTTCACGCAAGAGGACAGTAGACAGACATAGACAGGTCACACTCACAGTCTTTCACAGCTGAGCCCCACTGGGCCGGTGTACTTTCGCGGATTTTCCCCGCCTGGTGTCACACACAGGGAGCCAGCTTTTGCAAAGGATAGCCGGTTTTTATGCTCTGAAGTCCCTCCCTGAAAATGGCGTCTGGGCAAGCGAGGTTTCTGGAGGCTCTTTTTGCCCCACTCGCAAGAGTTTCACGCAAGAGGACAGTAGACAGACATAGACAGGTCACACTCACAGTCTTTCACAGCTGAGCCCCACTGGGCCGGTGTACTTTCGCGGATTTTCCCCGCCTGGTGTCACACACAGGGAGCCAGCTTTTGCAAAGGATAGCCGGTTTTTATGCTCTGAAGTCCCTCCCTGAAAATGGCGTCTGGGCAAGCGAGGTTTCTGGAGGCTCTTTTTGCCCCACTCGCAAGAGTTTCACGCAAGAGGACAGTAGACAGACATAGACAGGTCACACTCACAGTCTTTCACAGCTGAGCCCCACTGGGCCGGTGTACTTTCGCGGATTTTCCCCGCCTGGTGTCACACACAGGGAGCCAGCTTTTGCAAAGGATAGCCAGCTTTTATGCTCTGAAGTCCCTCCCTGACTGATCTTTTTTTAATATTTAAACAAAGGGATCAGAAAACAATGGCTTTTTTAAACACCAATAACGAAAGGGATGAAATGGACTTTAAGAAAACAGCACTAAGGAACCTTCAGAAAGCTGAAGATAACAACCGCATTCACATTAGTGTCACACAAACACAAGCACCTTGGACTCAACTTGACATACCGTCACCTAATTTTTGATAAAGGATCAACAAACCCTAAATGGAACATGGAAGGCCTCTTCAATAACTGGTGTTGGCACAACTAGTTAGGCAACAAAACAAAAAATTAGCTTTTTTTGTAAAAAAGCAGACTTCCACCTCCAGCTACCACCATGTACAAAGGTATAATCCACATGGATAAAGACGAAGATATCAGACATGAAACCATGAAGTATATAGAAAATGTAGGTGAAATGCTCCTTCACATTGAGACTAAAGGTATCTTTAAGGAGGAAACAGCACTGTCCAAAAAAGTGAAAGCAGAAATATAAATATAGGACTATATTACAGTGAGAAGCATTTGCACCTCCAAAAAAATCGTGCCCAGAATACAAGAGTTCCCCCCCTGAGTTGAAGAAACTATTGACCCAATACCCATCAGGTACGGGGCTTATGTTTAAATACATGAGGCACTGACAGAACTTTACAAAAAAAATTATCTAAAACCATCAGAAAATGGGGTGAGGAGATGAATAGACACTGACAAAAAAGATTAGAAATGGTTAAACGGCACATGAAAAAAGCTCTACATTGCTATTCATCAGGGAGATGCTAATCAAAAAAACTGTGAGGAACTATCTCACACCACAGAGATTGTCCCACCTCACATAGAATGAGAACATGCAGGGTTGACTGGGATGTGGACAGAAAGACCTCTTATTTACTGCTAGCATCTAGTCCATCCTTTATGGAAAGTGATATGGAGAGTCCTCCGAAAGCTGGAAGTTGAGCTCCCATACGATCCAGCTCCCATTAAAGTCCAAGGGATAGACCCTAGGAATACAAAAATACAATACAAAAATTCCCTCCTCACACCTATATTCATTTCAGCGCTGCTTACAATAGCCAGATTCTGGAAACAGCCTATCTGCCTTTCAATAGATGAATGGCTAAAGAAACTGGTATATATATATGTATATTTACATATATATATACATATACATATATATAGAATGGAATATTATGCAGCCGTCAGAAGGGATGAAGTCATAAAATTTCCGTATATGGATGTATGTGGAATCGATTATACGGAGTGAAAAAAAGTCAGAGGGACAGAGATAAACACAGAATGTTCTCGCTCATCTATGCGTTTTGAGGAAAATAAAAGGCTTTTGTGTAATGATTCTCAGAGATAACAGACAGGAGGACTGTAAGGCCCAACTCACGACAGGAAGCTCAGCACAGAGAGTGACAGGTGCCGTCACAGAAATAATTACACTGAGAAACATCAAAACAAAATGCGACTGAATTGGGAAATTAGAAAGCCAGTCTAGAGTACGGGCCAGTGAGGTTTGGGGAGGAGTGATACTGGGTCATTGGTGATGGGAATGTTGTACTGGTGAAGGTTTTTTAAAATAAAAAATCAAAAGATCTTAAAATTTAGAGAGTCACTCCAAGTACATACCATTCCTTTTTGTGTTTTCATTTTTCTCCTAAAAAAAAAAAAAAAACGAAATCTATATGACATTCAGACTCTCCCCATGTCTACTATATCTTTAGATGTTTTAGTTACAAATGGAGGCCAGATGGGAAAATATGGCTAAACAAAGGTTGAAAAAAATAAGAGGTGAATCAACAGTAGTTTGAGGATCTTTTCTACTGACATACATTCCTAGAGTCCAGTGCGGCTGGACATAGTGTTTCTTACTTCACTCAGCTACATCTATCAAAGTCCAGAAGAGCCTCCAGCTCACTGTCTCTAAATATTTGGGTCTCAGTACAAGAGCATTGTTTCACTTCTAAAGGAAGTTTTAATTCATTGAAGAACTGTAATTAACAAAGTTATTAGGGTGAAGAAGAGAGTGTTACTCAGTTCTTCCACCCAAAGTATTGTATTTCTTATCTACCAACACCTCTTAAAACTCTTAAGCAAGTCTTAAAAACTCTTAATGCTAAAGAATCTGAGATTTTTTACTCTAAAAGAAAGAAAACAACCTATCCTTTTAAACATGAAGATTTAAAAGGTGAACTTACTTCTTCACTCTGGAAAGGTTCCAGTGGAGTGGTCCAGCAGGTCTTCAAAGAGTCTGCAAAGGAAGGTCAAGAAGGAGCTCTCCCATTGTAACCAATGGCAACTTGAAAGCCTCAGAGAAAACCACAAGGCACTAAGCTACACTTCAAAACGTAATGAATTATTGCATTAATAAAGCCAATTGCATTTAATTTTTATCATCTCAGTTTTTCTCAGTGCTCTGTCTCTGTGGATTATGTATTCTACCCCTTATGACAAAAAAATGATAGTATGGTAACAATATCCAGAGACAACATAGATGAGGGCCAGAGGACCAGTCCAGGGTAGCAAGCTTCCCACAAATAGCTGAAGAGAACAGGTAGAGCAGAGAATGGACCATTATGACAATGATAATTATGAATGATACATTTTGGACAAGATTTGGGTGCTGAAATGAGATACCTCTAATCACTATCTATCTCAACATAGACTGCACCCACTGCATTCCCTTTGTAACTTCACAAGTTTTCGTAGTGAGTGAATTCACAGTACATACCATTATCCTTGGTAAACTGTTTTTTCTTTACTTTGGTCTACATGCAAATATATATATATATCAAAAGGAAAAGACTAAGAGAAAACTTACGAGAACCAACCCCTAAGTCAATCGAATCATTGATAAGGGTACCTGAATGGTATCTTTTGGTTCACTGTTATCTTGGGTGAAATTTGGTGATAAGACCGAAGGAAAAGAGCACATTTTAGTCCACTGGTGCAGCTTAACTTTAAGAAAATAAGACTCTTGTCTAGGGACTGTTTATAGCTGTGATTGGTGAAAATCAAGTAAAGGCTTTCCATGTTGATCTTTTTTTAATATTTAAACAAAGGGATCAGAAAACAATCGTCTTTTTAAACACCAATAACGATAGGGACGAAATGCACTTTAAGAAAACAGCACTAAGGAACTTTCCGAAAGATGAAGAAAACAACCGCATTCACATTAGTGTCACACAAACACAAGCACCTTGGACTCAACTTGACATACCGTCACCTAATTTTTGATAAAGGAGCAACAAACCCTAAATGGAACATGGAAGGCCTCTTCAATAACTGGTGTTGGCACAACTAGTTAGGCAACAAAACAAAAAATTAGCTTTTTTTGTAAAAAAGCAGACTTCCACCTCCAGCTAGCACCATGTACAAAGGTAAAATCCAAATGGATAAAACCAAGATATCAGACCTGAAACCATGAAGTATGTAGAACATGTAGGTGAAATGCTCCTTGACATTGAGACTAAAGGTGTCTTTAAGGAGGAAATAGCACTGTCCAAAAAAGTGAAAGCAGAAATATACATATAGGACTATATTACACTGAGAAGCATTTGCACCTACAAGAAAATCGTGCCCAGAATACAAGAGTTCCCCCCTGAGTTGAAGAAACTATTCACCCAATACCCATCAGATACGGGGCTTATGTTTCAAATACATGAGGCACTGACAGAACTTTACAAAAAAAAATTATCTAAAACCATCATAAAATGGGGTGAGGAGATGAATAGACACTGACAAAAAAGATTAGAAATGGCTAAACGGCACACAAAAAATGCTCTACATCGCTATTCATAGGGAGATGCAAATCAAAACAACTGTGAGGAAATATCTCACAGCACAGATATTTCCCACCTCACAAAGAATGAGAACATGCAGTGCTGGCGGGGATGTGGACAGAAAGAACTCTTATTTACTGCTAGCATCTAGTCCATCCTTTATGGAAAGCGATACGGAGAGTCCTCCGAAAGCTGGAAGTTGAGCTCCCATACGATCCAGCTCCCATACTAGTCCAAGGGATAGACCCTAGGAATACAAAAATACAATACAAAAATTCCCTCCTCACACCTATATTCATTTCAGCGCTGCTTACAATAGCCAGATTCTGGAAACAGCCTATCTGCCTTTCAATAGATGAATGGCTAAAGAAACTGGTATATATATATGTATATTTACATATATATATACATATACATATATATAGAATGGAATATTATGCAGCCGTCAGAAGGGATGAAGTCATAAAATTTCCGTATATGGATGTATGTGGAATCGATTATACGGAGTGAAAAAAAGTCAGAGGGACAGAGATAAACACAGAATGTTCTCGCTCATCTATGCGTTTTGAGGAAAATAAAAGGCTTTTGTGTAATGATTTTCAGAGATAACAGACAGGAGGACTGTAAGGCCCAACTCACGACAGGAAGCTCAGCACAGAGAGTGACAGGTGCCGTCACAGAAATAATTACACTGAGAAACATCAAAACAAAATGCGACTGAATTGGGAAATTAGAAAGCCAGTCTAGAGTACGGGCCAGTGAGGTTTGGGGAGGAGTAATACTGGGTCATTGGTGATGGGAATGTTGTACTGGTGAAGGTTTTTTAAAATAAAAAATCAAAAGATCTTAAAATTTGGAGAGTCACTCCAAGTACATACCATTCCTTTTTGTGTTTTCATTTTTCTCCTAAAAAAAAAAAAAAAAACGAAATCTATATGACATTCAGACTCTCCCCATGTCTACTATATCTTTAGATGTTTTAGTTACAAATGGAGGCCAGATGGGAAAATATGGCTAAACAAAGGTTGAAAAAAATAAGAGGTGAATCAACAGTAGTTTGAGGATCTTTTCTACTGACATACATTCCTAGAGTCCAGTGCGGCTGGACATAGTGTTTCTTACTTCACTCAGCTACATCTATCAAAGTCCAGAAGAGCCTCCAGCTCACTGTCTCTAAATATTTGGGTCTCAGTACAAGAGCATTGTTTCACTTCTAAAGGAAGTTTTAATTCATTGAAGAACTGTAATTAACAAAGTTATTAGGGTGAAGAAGAGAGTGTTACTCAGTTCTTCCACCCAAAGTATTGTATTTCTTATCTACCAACACCTCTTAAAACTCTTAAGCAAGTCTTAAAAACTCTTAATGCTCAGAGAATCTGAGATTTTTTACTCTAAGAGAAAGAAAGCAACCTATCCTTTTAAACATGAAGATTTAAAAGGGGAACTTACATCTTCACACTGGAAAGGTTCCAGTGGAGTGGTCCAGCAGGTCTTCAAAGAGTCTGCAAAGGAAGGTCAAGAAGGAGCTCTCCCATTGTAACCAATGGCAACTTGAAAGCCTCAGAGAAAACCACAAGGCACTAAGCTACACTTCAAAACGTAATGAATCATTGCATTAATAAAGCCAATTGCATTTAATTTTCATCATCTCAGTTTTTCTCAGTGATCTCTGTCTCTGTGGATTATGTATTCTACCCCTTATGACAAAAAAATGATAGTATGGTAACAATATCCAGAGACAACATAGATGAGGGCCAGAGGACCAGTCCAGGGTAGCAAGCTTCCCACAAATAGCTGAAGAGAACAGGTAGAGCAGAGAATGGACCATTATGACAATGATAATTATGAATGATAACTTTTGGACAAGATTTGGGTGCTGAAATGAGATACCTCTAATCACTATCTATCTCAACATAGACTGCACCCACTGCATTCCCTTTGTAACTTCACAAGTTTTCGTAGTGAGTGAATTCACAGTACATACCATTATCCTTGGTAAACTGTTTTTTCTTTACTTTGGTCTACATGCAAATATATATATATCAAAAGGAAAAGACTAAGAGAAAACTTACGAGAACCAACCCCTAAGTCAATCGAATCATTGATAAGGGTACCTGAATGGTATCTTTTGGTTCACTGTTATCTTGGGTGAAATTTGGTGATAAGACCGAAGGAAAAGAGCACATTTTAGTCCACTGGTGCAGCTTAACTTTAAGAAAATAAGACTCTTGTCTAGGGACTGTTTATAGCTGTGATTGGTGAAAATCAAGTAAAGGCTTTCCATGTTGATCTTTTTTTAATATTTAAACAAAGGGATCAGAAAACAATCGTCTTTTTAAACACCAATAATGATAGGGACGAAATGCACTTTAAGAAAACAGCACTAAGGAACTTTCAGAAAGATGAAGAAAACAACCGCATTCACATTAGTGTCACACAAACACAAGCACCTTGGACTCAACTTGACATACCGTCACCTAATTTTTGATAAAGGAGCAACAAACCCTAAATGGAACATGGAAGGCCTCTTCAATAACTGGTGTTGGCACAACTAGTTAGGCAACAAAACAAAAAATTAGCTTTTTTTGTAAAAAAGCAGACTTCCACCTCCAGCTAGCACCATGTACAAAGGTAAAATCCAAATGGATAAAACCAAGATATCAGACCTGAAACCATGAAGTATGTAGAACATGTAGGTGAAATGCTCCTTGACATTGAGACTAAAGGTGTCTTTAAGGAGGAAACAGCACTGTCCAAAAAAGTGAAAGCATATACAGAAATATACATATAGGACTATATTACACTGAGAAGCATTTGCACCTACAAGAAAATCGTGCCCAGAATACAAGAGTTCCCCCCTGAGTTGAAGAAACTATTCACCCAATACCCATCAGATACGGGGCTTATGTTTCAAATACATGAGGCACTGACAGAACTTTACAAAAAAATTATCTAAAACCATCATAAAATGGGGTGAGGAGATGAGTAGACACTGACAAAAAAGATTAGAAATGGCTAAACGGCACACAAAAAATGCTCTACATCGCTATTCATCGGGGAAATGCAAATCAAAACAACTGTGAGGAACTATCTCACAGCACAGATATTTCCCACCTCACAAAGAATGAGAACATGCAGGGCTGGCGGGGATGTGGACAGAAAGAACTCTTATTTACTGCTAGCATCTAGTCCATCCTTTATGGAAAGCGATACGGAGAGTCCTCCGAAAGCTGGATGTTGAGCTCCCATACGATCCAGCTCCCATACTAGTCCAAGGGATAGACCCTAGGAATACAAAAATACAATACAAAAATTCCCTCCTCACACCTATATTCATTTCAGCGCTGCTTACAATAGCCAGATTCTGGAAACAGCCTATCTGCCTTTCAATAGATGAATGGCTAAAGAAACTGGTATATATATATGTATATTTACATATATATATATATATATATACATATACATATATATATATAGAATGGAATATTATGCAGCCGTCAGAAGGGATGAAGTCATAAAATTTCCGTATATGGATGTATGTGGAATCGATTATACGGAGTGAAAAAAAGTCAGAGGGACAGAGATAAACACAGAATGTTCTCGCTCATCTATGCGTTTTGAGGAAAATAAAAGGCTTTTGTGTAATGATTCTCAGAGATAACAGACAGGAGGACTGTAAGGCCCAACTCACGACAGGAAGCTCAGCACAGAGAGTGACAGGTGCCGTCACAGAAATAATTACACTGAGAAACATCAAAACAAAATGCGACTGAATTGGGAAATTAGAAAGCCAGTCTAGAGTACGGGCCAGTGAGGTTTGGGGAGGAGTGATACTGGGTCATTGGTGATGGGAATGTTGTACTGGTGAAGGTTTTTTAAAATAAAAAATCAAAAGATCTTAAAATTTAGAGAGTCACTCCAAGTACATACCATTCCTTTTTGTGTTTTCATTTTTGTCCTAAAAAAAAAAAAAAACGAAATCTATATGACATTCAGACTCTCCCCATGTCTACTATATCTTTAGATGTTTTAGTTACAAATGGAGGCCAGATGGGAAAATATGGCTAAACAAAGGTTGAAAAAAATAAGAGGTGAATCAACAGTAGTTTGAGGATCTTTTCTACTGACATACATTCCTAGAGTCCAGTGCGGCTGGACATAGTGTTTCTTACTTCACTCAGCTACATCTATCAAAGTCCAGAAGAGCCTCCAGCTCACTGTCTCTAAATATTTGGGTCTCAGTACAAGAGCATTGTTTCACTTCTAAAGGAAGTTTTAATTCATTGAAGAACTGTAATTAACAAAGTTATTAGGGTGAAGAAGAGAGTGTTACTCAGTTCTTCCACCCAAAGTATTGTATTTCTTATCTACCAACACCTCTTAAAACTCTTAAGCAAGTCTTAAAAACTCTTAATGCTAAAGAATCTGAGATTTTTTACTCTAAAAGAAAGAAAACAACCTATCCTTTTAAACATGAAGATTTAAAAGGTGAACTTACTTCTTCACTCTGGAAAGGTTCCAGTGGAGTGGTCCAGCAGGTCTTCAAAGAGTCTGCAAAGGAAGGTCAAGAAGGAGCTCTCCCATTGTAACCAATGGCAACTTGAAAGCCTCAGAGAAAACCACAAGGCACTAAGCTACACTTCAAAACGTAATGAATTATTGCATTAATAAAGCCAATTGCATTTAATTTTTATCATCTCAGTTTTTCTCAGTGCTCTGTCTCTGTGGATTATGTATTCTACCCCTTATGACAAAAAAATGATAGTATGGTAACAATATCCAGAGACAACATAGATGAGGGCCAGAGGACCAGTCCAGGGTAGCAAGCTTCCCACAAATAGCTGAAGAGAACAGGTAGAGCAGAGAATGGACCATTATGACAATGATAATTATGAATGATACATTTTGGACAAGATTTGGGTGCTGAAATGAGATACCTCTAATCACTATCTATCTCAACATAGACTGCACCCACTGCATTCCCTTTGTAACTTCACAAGTTTTCGTAGTGAGTGAATTCACAGTACATACCATTATCCTTGGTAAACTGTTTTTTCTTTACTTTGGTCTACATGCAAATATATATATATATATCAAAAGGAAAAGACTAAGAGAAAACTTACGAGAACCAACCCCTAAGTCAATCGAATCATTGATAAGGGTACCTGAATGGTATCTTTTGGTTCACTGTTATCTTGGGTGAAATTTGGTGATAAGACCGAAGGAAAAGAGCACATTTTAGTCCACTGGTGCAGCTTAACTTTAAGAAAATAAGACTCTTGTCTAGGGACTGTTTATAGCTGTGATTGGTGAAAATCAAGTAAAGGCTTTCCATGTTGATCTTTTTTTAATATTTAAACAAAGGGATCAGAAAACAATCGTCTTTTTAAACACCAATAACGATAGGGACGAAATGCACTTTAAGAAAACAGCACTAAGGAACTTTCCGAAAGATGAAGAAAACAACCGCATTCACATTAGTGTCACACAAACACAAGCACCTTGGACTCAACTTGACATACCGTCACCTAATTTTTGATAAAGGAGCAACAAACCCTAAATGGAACATGGAAGGCCTCTTCAATAACTGGTGTTGGCACAACTAGTTAGGCAACAAAACAAAAAATTAGCTTTTTTTGTAAAAAAGCAGACTTCCACCTCCAGCTAGCACCATGTACAAAGGTAAAATCCAAATGGATAAAACCAAGATATCAGACCTGAAACCATGAAGTATGTAGAACATGTAAGTGAAATGCTCCTTGACATTGAGACTAAAGGTGTCTTTAAGGAGGAAATAGCACTGTCCAAAAAAGTGAAAGCAGAAATATACATATAGGACTATATTACACTGAGAAGCATTTGCACCTACAAGAAAATCGTGCCCAGAATACAAGAGTTCCCCCCTGAGTTGAAGAAACTATTCACCCAATACCCATCAGATACGGGGCTTATGTTTCAAATACATGAGGCACTGACAGAACTTTACAAAAAAAAATTATCTAAAACCATCATAAAATGGGGTGAGGAGATGAATAGACACTGACAAAAAAGATTAGAAATGGCTAAACGGCACACAAAAAATGCTCTACATCGCTATTCATAGGGAGATGCAAATCAAAACAACTGTGAGGAAATATCTCACAGCACAGATATTTCCCACCTCACAAAGAATGAGAACATGCAGTGCTGGCGGGGATGTGGACAGAAAGAACTCTTATTTACTGCTAGCATCTAGTCCATCCTTTATGGAAAGCGATACGGAGAGTCCTCCGAAAGCTGGAAGTTGAGCTCCCATACGATCCAGCTCCCATACTAGTCCAAGGGATAGACCCTAGGAATACAAAAATACAATACAAAAATTCCCTCCTCACACCTATATTCATTTCAGCGCTGCTTACAATAGCCAGATTCTGGAAACAGCCTATCTGCCTTTCAATAGATGAATGGCTAAAGAAACTGGTATATATATATGTATATTTACATATATATATACATATACATATATATAGAATGGAATATTATGCAGCCGTCAGAAGGGATGAAGTCATAAAATTTCCGTATATGGATGTATGTGGAATCGATTATACGGAGTGAAAAAAAGTCAGAGGGACAGAGATAAACACAGAATGTTCTCGCTCATCTATGCGTTTTGAGGAAAATAAAAGGCTTTTGTGTAATGATTTTCAGAGATAACAGACAGGAGGACTGTAAGGCCCAACTCACGACAGGAAGCTCAGCACAGAGAGTGACAGGTGCCGTCACAGAAATAATTACACTGAGAAACATCAAAACAAAATGCGACTGAATTGGGAAATTAGAAAGCCAGTCTAGAGTACGGGCCAGTGAGGTTTGGGGAGGAGTAATACTGGGTCATTGGTGATGGGAATGTTGTACTGGTGAAGGTTTTTTAAAATAAAAAATCAAAAGATCTTAAAATTTGGAGAGTCACTCCAAGTACATACCATTCCTTTTTGTGTTTTCATTTTTCTCCTAAAAAAAAAAAAAAAACGAAATCTATATGACATTCAGACTCTCCCCATGTCTACTATATCTTTAGATGTTTTAGTTACAAATGGAGGCCAGATGGGAAAATATGGCTAAACAAAGGTTGAAAAAAATAAGAGGTGAATCAACAGTAGTTTGAGGATCTTTTCTACTGACATACATTCCTAGAGTCCAGTGCGGCTGGACATAGTGTTTCTTACTTCACTCAGCTACATCTATCAAAGTCCAGAAGAGCCTCCAGCTCACTGTCTCTAAATATTTGGGTCTCAGTACAAGAGCATTGTTTCACTTCTAAAGGAAGTTTTAATTCATTGAAGAACTGTAATTAACAAAGTTATTAGGGTGAAGAAGAGAGTGTTACTCAGTTCTTCCACCCAAAGTATTGTATTTCTTATCTACCAACACCTCTTAAAACTCTTAAGCAAGTCTTAAAAACTCTTAATGCTCAGAGAATCTGAGATTTTTTACTCTAAGAGAAAGAAAGCAACCTATCCTTTTAAACATGAAGATTTAAAAGGGGAACTTACATCTTCACACTGGAAAGGTTCCAGTGGAGTGGTCCAGCAGGTCTTCAAAGAGTCTGCAAAGGAAGGTCAAGAAGGAGCTCTCCCATTGTAACCAATGGCAACTTGAAAGCCTCAGAGAAAACCACAAGGCACTAAGCTACACTTCAAAACGTAATGAATCATTGCATTAATAAAGCCAATTGCATTTAATTTTCATCATCTCAGTTTTTCTCAGTGATCTCTGTCTCTGTGGATTATGTATTCTACCCCTTATGACAAAAAAATGATAGTATGGTAACAATATCCAGAGACAACATAGATGAGGGCCAGAGGACCAGTCCAGGGTAGCAAGCTTCCCACAAATAGCTGAAGAGAACAGGTAGAGCAGAGAATGGACCATTATGACAATGATAATTATGAATGATAACTTTTGGACAAGATTTGGGTGCTGAAATGAGATACCTCTAATCACTATCTATCTCAACATAGACTGCACCCACTGCATTCCCTTTGTAACTTCACAAGTTTTCGTAGTGAGTGAATTCACAGTACATACCATTATCCTTGGTAAACTGTTTTTTCTTTACTTTGGTCTACATGCAAATATATATATATATCAAAAGGAAAAGACTAAGAGAAAACTTACGAGAACCAACCCCTAAGTCAATCGAATCATTGATAAGGGTACCTGAATGGTATCTTTTGGTTCACTGTTATCTTGGGTGAAATTTGGTGATAAGACCGAAGGAAAAGAGCACATTTTAGTCCACTGGTGCAGCTTAACTTTAAGAAAATAAGACTCTTGTCTAGGGACTGTTTATAGCTGTGATTGGTGAAAATCAAGTAAAGGCTTTCCATGTTGATCTTTTTTTAATATTTAAACAAAGGGATCAGAAAACAATCGTCTTTTTAAACACCAATAATGATAGGGACGAAATGCACTTTAAGAAAACAGCACTAAGGAACTTTCAGAAAGATGAAGAAAACAACCGCATTCACATTAGTGTCACACAAACACAAGCACCTTGGACTCAACTTGACATACCGTCACCTAATTTTTGATAAAGGAGCAACAAACCCTAAATGGAACATGGAAGGCCTCTTCAATAACTGGTGTTGGCACAACTAGTTAGGCAACAAAACAAAAAATTAGCTTTTTTTGTAAAAAAGCAGACTTCCACCTCCAGCTAGCACCATGTACAAAGGTAAAATCCAAATGGATAAAACCAAGATATCAGACCTGAAACCATGAAGTATGTAGAACATGTAGGTGAAATGCTCCTTGACATTGAGACTAAAGGTGTCTTTAAGGAGGAAACAGCACTGTCCAAAAAAGTGAAAGCATATACAGAAATATACATATAGGACTATATTACACTGAGAAGCATTTGCACCTACAAGAAAATCGTACCCAGAATACAAGAGTTCCCCCCTGAGTTGAAGAAACTATTCACCCAATACCCATCAGATACGGGGCTTATGTTTCAAATACATGAGGCACTGACAGAACTTTACAAAAAAATTATCTAAAACCATCATAAAATGGGGTGAGGAGATGAGTAGACACTGACAAAAAAGATTAGAAATGGCTAAACGGCACACAAAAAATGCTCTACATCGCTATTCATCGGGGAAATGCAAATCAAAACAACTGTGAGGAACTATCTCACAGCACAGATATTTCCCACCTCACAAAGAATGAGAACATGCAGGGCTGGCGGGGATGTGGACAGAAAGAACTCTTATTTACTGCTAGCATCTAGTCCATCCTTTATGGAAAGCGATACGGAGAGTCCTCCGAAAGCTGGATGTTGAGCTCCCATACGATCCAGCTCCCATACTAGTCCAAGGGATAGACCCTAGGAATACAAAAATACAATACAAAAATTCCCTCCTCACACCTATATTCATTTCAGCGCTGCTTACAATAGCCAGATTCTGGAAACAGCCTATCTGCCTTTCAATAGATGAATGGCTAAAGAAACTGGTATATATATATGTATATATTACATATATTACATATATTATATATATTATATATATATATATATTATATATATATATATATATTATATATAATATATTACATATATTATATATTATATATATATTTACATATATATATACATATATATATACATATATATATATACATATACATATATATATATATAGAATGGAATATTATGCAGCCGTCAGAAGGGATGAAGTCATAAAATTTCCGTATATGGATGTATGTGGAATCGATTATACGGAGTGAAAAAAAGTCAGAGGGACAGAGATAAACACAGAATGTTCTCGCTCATCTATGCGTTTTGAGGAAAATAAAAGGCTTTTGTGTAATGATTCTCAGAGATAACAGACAGGAGGACTGTAAGGCCCAACTCACGACAGGAAGCTCAGCACAGAGAGTGACAGGTGCCATCACAGATATAATTACACTGAGAAACATCAAAACAAAATGCGACTGAATTGGGAAATTAGAAAGCCAGTCTAGGGTACGGGCCAGTGAGGTTTGGGGAGGAGTGATACTGGGTCATTGGTGATGGGAATGTTGTACTGGTGAAGGTTTTTTAAAATAAAAAATCAAAAGATCTTAAAATTTGGAGAGTCACTCCAAGTACATACCATTCCTTTTTGTGTTTTCATTTTTCTCCTAAAAAAAAAAAAAAAACGAAATCTATATGACATTCAGACTCTCCCCATGTCTACTATATCTTTAGATGTTTTAGTTACAAATGGAGGCCAGATGGGAAAATATGGCTAAACAAAGGTTGAAAAAAATAAGAGGTGAATCAACAGTAGTTTGAGGATCTTTTCTACTGACATACATTCCTAGAGTCCAGTGCGGCTGGACATAGTGTTTCTTACTTCACTCAGCTACATCTATCAAAGTCCAGAAGAGCCTCCAGCTCACTGTCTCTAAATATTTGGGTCTCAGTACAAGAGCATTGTTTCACTTCTAAAGGAAGTTTTAATTCATTGAAGAACTGTAATTAACAAAGTTATTAGGGTGAAGAAGAGAGTGTTACTCAGTTCTTCCACCCAAAGTATTGTATTTCTTATCTACCAACACCTCTTAAAACTCTTAAGCAAGTCTTAAAAACTCTTAATGCTCAGAGAATCTGAGATTTTTTACTCTAAGAGAAAGAAAGCAACCTATCCTTTTAAACATGAAGATTTAAAAGGGGAACTTACATCTTCACTCTGGAAAGGTTCCAGTGGAGTGGTCCAGCAGGTCTTCAAAGAGTCTGCAAAGGAAGGTCAAGAAGGAGCTCTCCCATTGTAACCAATGGCAACTTGAAAGCCTCAGAGAAAACCACAAGGCACTAAGCTACACTTCAAAACGTAATGAATCATTGCATTAATAAAGCCAATTGCATTTAATTTTCATCATCTCAGTTTTTCTCAGTGATCTCTGTCTCTGTGGATTATGTATTCTACCCCTTATGACAAAAAAATGATAGTATGGTAACAATATCCAGAGACAACATAGATGAGGGCCAGAGGACCAGTCCAGGGTAGCAAGCTTCCCACAAATAGCTGAAGAGAACAGGTAGAGCAGAGAATGGACCATTATGACAATGATAATTATGAATGATACATTTTGGACAAGATTTGGGTGCTGAAATGAGATACCTCTAATCACTATCTATCTCAACATAGACTGCACCCACTGCATTCCCTTTGTAACTTCACAAGTTTTCGTAGTGAGTGAATTCACAGTACATACCATTATCCTTGGTAAACTGTTTTTTCTTTACTTTGGTCTACATGCAAATATATATATCAAAAGGAAAAGACTAAGAGAAAACTTACGAGAACCAACCCCTAAGTCAATCGAATCATTGATAAGGGTACCTGAATGGTATCTTTTGGTTCACTGTTATCTTGGGTGAAATTTGGTGATAAGACCGAAGGAAAAGAGCACATTTTAGTCCACTGGTGCAGCTTAACTTTAAGAAAATAAGACTCTTGTCTAGGGACTGTTTATAGCTGTGATTGGTGAAAATCAAGTAAAGGCTTTCCATGTTGATCTTTTTTTAATATTTAAACAAAGGGATCAGAAAACAATCGTCTTTTTAAACACCAATAATGATAGGGACGAAATGCACTTTAAGAAAACAGCACTAAGGAACTTTCAGAAAGATGAAGAAAACAACCGCATTCACATTAGTGTCACACAAACACAAGCACCTTGGACTCAACTTGACATACCGTCACCTAATTTTTGATAAAGGAGCAACAAACCCTAAATGGAACATGGAAGGCCTCTTCAATAACTGGTTTTGGCACAACTAGTTAGGCAACAAAACAAAAAATTAGCTTTTTTTGTAAAAAAGCAGACTTCCACCTCCAGCTAGCACCATGTACAAAGGTAAAATCCAAATGGATAAAACCAAGATATCAGACCTGAAACCATGAAGTATGTAGAACATGTAGGTGAAATGCTCCTTGACATTGAGACTAAAGGTGTCTTTAAGGAGGAAACAGCACTGTCCAAAAAAGTGAAAGCATATACAGAAATATACATATAGGACTATATTACACTGAGAAGCATTTGCACCTACAAGAAAATCGTACCCAGAATACAAGAGTTCCCCCCTGAGTTGAAGAAACTATTCACCCAATACCCATCAGATACGGGGCTTATGTTTCAAATACATGAGGCACTGACAGAACTTTACAAAAAAATTATCTAAAACCATCATAAAATGGGGTGAGGAGATGAGTAGACACTGACAAAAAAGATTAGAAATGGCTAAACGGCACACAAAAAATGCTCTACATCGCTATTCATCGGGGAAATGCAAATCAAAACAACTGTGAGGAACTATCTCACAGCACAGATATTTCCCACCTCACAAAGAATGAGAACATGCAGGGCTGGCGGGGATGTGGACAGAAAGAACTCTTATTTACTGCTAGCATCTAGTCCATCCTTTATGGAAAGCGATACGGAGAGTCCTCCGAAAGCTGGATGTTGAGCTCCCATACGATCCAGCTCCCATACTAGTCCAAGGGATAGACCCTAGGAATACAAAAATACAATACAAAAATTCCCTCCTCACACCTATATTCATTTCAGCGCTGCTTACAATAGCCAGATTCTGGAAACAGCCTATCTGCCTTTCAATAGATGAATGGCTAAAGAAACTGGTATATATATATGTATATATTACATATATTACATATATTATATATATTATATATATATATTATATATATATTATATATATATATTATATATAATATATTACATATATTATATATTATATATATATTTACATATATATATACATATATATATACATATATATATACATATACATATATATATATATAGAATGGAATATTATGCAGCCGTCAGAAGGGATGAAGTCATAAAATTTCCGTATATGGATGTATGTGGAATCGATTATACGGAGTGAAAAAAAGTCAGAGGGACAGAGATAAACACAGAATGTTCTCGCTCATCTATGCGTTTTGAGGAAAATAAAAGGCTTTTGTGTAATGATTCTCAGAGATAACAGACAGGAGGACTGTAAGGCCCAACTCACGACAGGAAGCTCAGCACAGAGAGTGACAGGTGCCATCACAGATATAATTACACTGAGAAACATCAAAACAAAATGCGACTGAATTGGGAAATTAGAAAGCCAGTCTAGGGTACGGGCCAGTGAGGTTTGGGGAGGAGTGATACTGGGTCATTGGTGATGGGAATGTTGTACTGGTGAAGGTTTTTTAAAATAAAAAATCAAAAGATCTTAAAATTTGGAGAGTCACTCCAAGTACATACCATTCCTTTTTGTGTTTTCATTTTTCTCCTAAAAAAAAAAAAAAACGAAATCTATATGACATTCAGACTCTCCCCATGTCTACTATATCTTTAGATGTTTTAGTTACAAATGGAGGCCAGATGGGAAAATATGGCTAAACAAAGGTTGAAAAAAATAAGAGGTGAATCAACAGTAGTTTGAGGATCTTTTCTACTGACATACATTCCTAGAGTCCAGTGCGGCTGGACATAGTGTTTCTTACTTCACTCAGCTACATCTATCAAAGTCCAGAAGAGCCTCCAGCTCACTGTCTCTAAATATTTGGGTCTCAGTACAAGAGCATTGTTTCACTTCTAAAGGAAGTTTTAATTCATTGAAGAACTGTAATTAACAAAGTTATTAGGGTGAAGAAGAGAGTGTTACTCAGTTCTTCCACCCAAAGTATTGTATTTCTTATCTACCAACACCTCTTAAAACTCTTAAGCAAGTCTTAAAAACTCTTAATGCTCAGAGAATCTGAGATTTTTTACTCTAAGAGAAAGAAAGCAACCTATCCTTTTAAACATGAAGATTTAAAAGGGGAACTTACATCTTCACTCTGGAAAGGTTCCAGTGGAGTGGTCCAGCAGGTCTTCAAAGAGTCTGCAAAGGAAGGTCAAGAAGGAGCTCTCCCATTGTAACCAATGGCAACTTGAAAGCCTCAGAGAAAACCACAAGGCACTAAGCTACACTTCAAAACGTAATGAATCATTGCATTAATAAAGCCAATTGCATTTAATTTTCATCATCTCAGTTTTTCTCAGTGATCTCTGTCTCTGTGGATTATGTATTCTACCCCTTATGACAAAAAAATGATAGTATGGTAACAATATCCAGAGACAACATAGATGAGGGCCAGAGGACCAGTCCAGGGTAGCAAGCTTCCCACAAATAGCTGAAGAGAACAGGTAGAGCAGAGAATGGACCATTATGACAATGATAATTATGAATGATACATTTTGGACAAGATTTGGGTGCTGAAATGAGATACCTCTAATCACTATCTATCTCAACATAGACTGCACCCACTGCATTCCCTTTGTAACTTCACAAGTTTTCGTAGTGAGTGAATTCACAGTACATACCATTATCCTTGGTAAACTGTTTTTTCTTTACTTTGGTCTACATGCAAATATATATATATATCAAAAGGAAAAGACTAAGAGAAAACTTACGAGAACCAACCCCTAAGTCAATCGAATCATTGATAAGGGTACCTGAATGGTATCTTTTGGTTCACTGTTATCTTGGGTGAAATTTGGTGATAAGACCGAAGGAAAAGAGCACATTTTAGTCCACTGGTGCAGCTTAACTTTAAGAAAATAAGACTCTTGTCTAGGGACTGTTTATAGCTGTGATTGGTGAAAATCAAGTAAAGGCTTTCCATGTTGATCTTTTTTTAATATTTAAACAAAGGGATCAGAAAACAATCGTCTTTTTAAACACCAATAACGATAGGGACGAAATGCACTTTAAGAAAACAGCACTAAGGAACTTTCCGAAAGATGAAGAAAACAACCGCATTCACATTAGTGTCACACAAACACAAGCACCTTGGACTCAACTTGACATACCGTCACCTAATTTTTGATAAAGGAGCAACAAACCCTAAATGGAACATGGAAGGCCTCTTCAATAACTGGTGTTGGCACAACTAGTTAGGCAACAAAACAAAAAATTAGCTTTTTTTGTAAAAAAGCAGACTTCCACCTCCAGCTAGCACCATGTACAAAGGTAAAATCCAAATGGATAAAACCAAGATATCAGACCTGAAACCATGAAGTATGTAGAACATGTAAGGTGAAATGCTCCTTGACATTGAGACTAAAGGTGTCTTTAAGGAGGAAATAGCACTGTCCAAAAAAGTGAAAGCAGAAATATACATATAGGACTATATTACACTGAGAAGCATTTGCACCTACAAGAAAATCGTGCCCAGAATACAAGAGTTCCCCCCTGAGTTGAAGAAACTATTCACCCAATACCCATCAGATACGGGGCTTATGTTTCAAATACATGAGGCACTGACAGAACTTTACAAAAAAAAATTATCTAAAACCATCATAAAATGGGGTGAGGAGATGAATAGACACTGACAAAAAAGATTAGAAATGGCTAAACGGCACACAAAAAATGCTCTACATCGCTATTCATAGGGAGATGCAAATCAAAACAACTGTGAGGAAATATCTCACAGCACAGATATTTCCCACCTCACAAAGAATGAGAACATGCAGTGCTGGCGGGGATGTGGACAGAAAGAACTCTTATTTACTGCTAGCATCTAGTCCATCCTTTATGGAAAGCGATACGGAGAGTCCTCCGAAAGCTGGAAGTTGAGCTCCCATACGATCCAGCTCCCATACTAGTCCAAGGGATAGACCCTAGGAATACAAAAATACAATACAAAAATTCCCTCCTCACACCTATATTCATTTCAGCGCTGCTTACAATAGCCAGATTCTGGAAACAGCCTATCTGCCTTTCAATAGATGAATGGCTAAAGAAACTGGTATATATATATGTATATTTACATATATATATACATATACATATATATAGAATGGAATATTATGCAGCCGTCAGAAGGGATGAAGTCATAAAATTTCCGTATATGGATGTATGTGGAATCGATTATACGGAGTGAAAAAAAGTCAGAGGGACAGAGATAAACACAGAATGTTCTCGCTCATCTATGCGTTTTGAGGAAAATAAAAGGCTTTTGTGTAATGATTTTCAGAGATAACAGACAGGAGGACTGTAAGGCCCAACTCACGACAGGAAGCTCAGCACAGAGAGTGACAGGTGCCGTCACAGAAATAATTACACTGAGAAACATCAAAACAAAATGCGACTGAATTGGGAAATTAGAAAGCCAGTCTAGAGTACGGGCCAGTGAGGTTTGGGGAGGAGTAATACTGGGTCATTGGTGATGGGAATGTTGTACTGGTGAAGGTTTTTTAAAATAAAAAATCAAAAGATCTTAAAATTTGGAGAGTCACTCCAAGTACATACCATTCCTTTTTGTGTTTTCATTTTTCTCCTAAAAAAAAAAAAAAAAACGAAATCTATATGACATTCAGACTCTCCCCATGTCTACTATATCTTTAGATGTTTTAGTTACAAATGGAGGCCAGATGGGAAAATATGGCTAAACAAAGGTTGAAAAAAATAAGAGGTGAATCAACAGTAGTTTGAGGATCTTTTCTACTGACATACATTCCTAGAGTCCAGTGCGGCTGGACATAGTGTTTCTTACTTCACTCAGCTACATCTATCAAAGTCCAGAAGAGCCTCCAGCTCACTGTCTCTAAATATTTGGGTCTCAGTACAAGAGCATTGTTTCACTTCTAAAGGAAGTTTTAATTCATTGAAGAACTGTAATTAACAAAGTTATTAGGGTGAAGAAGAGAGTGTTACTCAGTTCTTCCACCCAAAGTATTGTATTTCTTATCTACCAACACCTCTTAAAACTCTTAAGCAAGTCTTAAAAACTCTTAATGCTCAGAGAATCTGAGATTTTTTACTCTAAGAGAAAGAAAGCAACCTATCCTTTTAAACATGAAGATTTAAAAGGGGAACTTACATCTTCACACTGGAAAGGTTCCAGTGGAGTGGTCCAGCAGGTCTTCAAAGAGTCTGCAAAGGAAGGTCAAGAAGGAGCTCTCCCATTGTAACCAATGGCAACTTGAAAGCCTCAGAGAAAACCACAAGGCACTAAGCTACACTTCAAAACGTAATGAATCATTGCATTAATAAAGCCAATTGCATTTAATTTTCATCATCTCAGTTTTTCTCAGTGATCTCTGTCTCTGTGGATTATGTATTCTACCCCTTATGACAAAAAAATGATAGTATGGTAACAATATCCAGAGACAACATAGATGAGGGCCAGAGGACCAGTCCAGGGTAGCAAGCTTCCCACAAATAGCTGAAGAGAACAGGTAGAGCAGAGAATGGACCATTATGACAATGATAATTATGAATGATAACTTTTGGACAAGATTTGGGTGCTGAAATGAGATACCTCTAATCACTATCTATCTCAACATAGACTGCACCCACTGCATTCCCTTTGTAACTTCACAAGTTTTCGTAGTGAGTGAATTCACAGTACATACCATTATCCTTGGTAAACTGTTTTTTCTTTACTTTGGTCTACATGCAAATATATATATATATCAAAAGGAAAAGACTAAGAGAAAACTTACGAGAACCAACCCCTAAGTCAATCGAATCATTGATAAGGGTACCTGAATGGTATCTTTTGGTTCACTGTTATCTTGGGTGAAATTTGGTGATAAGACCGAAGGAAAAGAGCACATTTTAGTCCACTGGTGCAGCTTAACTTTAAGAAAATAAGACTCTTGTCTAGGGACTGTTTATAGCTGTGATTGGTGAAAATCAAGTAAAGGCTTTCCATGTTGATCTTTTTTTAATATTTAAACAAAGGGATCAGAAAACAATCGTCTTTTTAAACACCAATAATGATAGGGACGAAATGCACTTTAAGAAAACAGCACTAAGGAACTTTCAGAAAGATGAAGAAAACAACCGCATTCACATTAGTGTCACACAAACACAAGCACCTTGGACTCAACTTGACATACCGTCACCTAATTTTTGATAAAGGAGCAACAAACCCTAAATGGAACATGGAAGGCCTCTTCAATAACTGGTGTTGGCACAACTAGTTAGGCAACAAAACAAAAAATTAGCTTTTTTTGTAAAAAAGCAGACTTCCACCTCCAGCTAGCACCATGTACAAAGGTAAAATCCAAATGGATAAAACCAAGATATCAGACCTGAAACCATGAAGTATGTAGAACATGTAGGTGAAATGCTCCTTGACATTGAGACTAAAGGTGTCTTTAAGGAGGAAACAGCACTGTCCAAAAAAGTGAAAGCATATACAGAAATATACATATAGGACTATATTACACTGAGAAGCATTTGCACCTACAAGAAAATCGTACCCAGAATACAAGAGTTCCCCCCTGAGTTGAAGAAACTATTCACCCAATACCCATCAGATACGGGGCTTATGTTTCAAATACATGAGGCACTGACAGAACTTTACAAAAAAATTATCTAAAACCATCATAAAATGGGGTGAGGAGATGAGTAGACACTGACAAAAAAGATTAGAAATGGCTAAACGGCACACAAAAAATGCTCTACATCGCTATTCATCGGGGAAATGCAAATCAAAACAACTGTGAGGAACTATCTCACAGCACAGATATTTCCCACCTCACAAAGAATGAGAACATGCAGGGCTGGCGGGGATGTGGACAGAAAGAACTCTTATTTACTGCTAGCATCTAGTCCATCCTTTATGGAAAGCGATACGGAGAGTCCTCCGAAAGCTGGATGTTGAGCTCCCATACGATCCAGCTCCCATACTAGTCCAAGGGATAGACCCTAGGAATACAAAAATACAATACAAAAATTCCCTCCTCACACCTATATTCATTTCAGCGCTGCTTACAATAGCCAGATTCTGGAAACAGCCTATCTGCCTTTCAATAGATGAATGGCTAAAGAAACTGGTATATATATATGTATATATTACATATATTACATATATTATATATATTATATATATATATATATTATATATATATATATATATTATATATAATATATTACATATATTATATATTATATATATATTTACATATATATATACATATATATATACATATATATATATACATATACATATATATATATATAGAATGGAATATTATGCAGCCGTCAGAAGGGATGAAGTCATAAAATTTCCGTATATGGATGTATGTGGAATCGATTATACGGAGTGAAAAAAAGTCAGAGGGACAGAGATAAACACAGAATGTTCTCGCTCATCTATGCGTTTTGAGGAAAATAAAAGGCTTTTGTGTAATGATTCTCAGAGATAACAGACAGGAGGACTGTAAGGCCCAACTCACGACAGGAAGCTCAGCACAGAGAGTGACAGGTGCCATCACAGATATAATTACACTGAGAAACATCAAAACAAAATGCGACTGAATTGGGAAATTAGAAAGCCAGTCTAGGGTACGGGCCAGTGAGGTTTGGGGAGGAGTGATACTGGGTCATTGGTGATGGGAATGTTGTACTGGTGAAGGTTTTTTAAAATAAAAAATCAAAAGATCTTAAAATTTGGAGAGTCACTCCAAGTACATACCATTCCTTTTTGTGTTTTCATTTTTCTCCTAAAAAAAAAAAAAAACGAAATCTATATGACATTCAGACTCTCCCCATGTCTACTATATCTTTAGATGTTTTAGTTACAAATGGAGGCCAGATGGGAAAATATGGCTAAACAAAGGTTGAAAAAAATAAGAGGTGAATCAACAGTAGTTTGAGGATCTTTTCTACTGACATACATTCCTAGAGTCCAGTGCGGCTGGACATAGTGTTTCTTACTTCACTCAGCTACATCTATCAAAGTCCAGAAGAGCCTCCAGCTCACTGTCTCTAAATATTTGGGTCTCAGTACAAGAGCATTGTTTCACTTCTAAAGGAAGTTTTAATTCATTGAAGAACTGTAATTAACAAAGTTATTAGGGTGAAGAAGAGAGTGTTACTCAGTTCTTCCACCCAAAGTATTGTATTTCTTATCTACCAACACCTCTTAAAACTCTTAAGCAAGTCTTAAAAACTCTTAATGCTCAGAGAATCTGAGATTTTTTACTCTAAGAGAAAGAAAGCAACCTATCCTTTTAAACATGAAGATTTAAAAGGGGAACTTACATCTTCACTCTGGAAAGGTTCCAGTGGAGTGGTCCAGCAGGTCTTCAAAGAGTCTGCAAAGGAAGGTCAAGAAGGAGCTCTCCCATTGTAACCAATGGCAACTTGAAAGCCTCAGAGAAAACCACAAGGCACTAAGCTACACTTCAAAACGTAATGAATCATTGCATTAATAAAGCCAATTGCATTTAATTTTCATCATCTCAGTTTTTCTCAGTGATCTCTGTCTCTGTGGATTATGTATTCTACCCCTTATGACAAAAAAATGATAGTATGGTAACAATATCCAGAGACAACATAGATGAGGGCCAGAGGACCAGTCCAGGGTAGCAAGCTTCCCACAAATAGCTGAAGAGAACAGGTAGAGCAGAGAATGGACCATTATGACAATGATAATTATGAATGATACATTTTGGACAAGATTTGGGTGCTGAAATGAGATACCTCTAATCACTATCTATCTCAACATAGACTGCACCCACTGCATTCCCTTTGTAACTTCACAAGTTTTCGTAGTGAGTGAATTCACAGTACATACCATTATCCTTGGTAAACTGTTTTTTCTTTACTTTGGTCTACATGCAAATATATATATCAAAAGGAAAAGACTAAGAGAAAACTTACGAGAACCAACCCCTAAGTCAATCGAATCATTGATAAGGGTACCTGAATGGTATCTTTTGGTTCACTGTTATCTTGGGTGAAATTTGGTGATAAGACCGAAGGAAAAGAGCACATTTTAGTCCACTGGTGCAGCTTAACTTTAAGAAAATAAGACTCTTGTCTAGGGACTGTTTATAGCTGTGATTGGTGAAAATCAAGTAAAGGCTTTCCATGTTGATCTTTTTTTAATATTTAAACAAAGGGATCAGAAAACAATCGTCTTTTTAAACACCAATAATGATAGGGACGAAATGCACTTTAAGAAAACAGCACTAAGGAACTTTCAGAAAGATGAAGAAAACAACCGCATTCACATTAGTGTCACACAAACACAAGCACCTTGGACTCAACTTGACATACCGTCACCTAATTTTTGATAAAGGAGCAACAAACCCTAAATGGAACATGGAAGGCCTCTTCAATAACTGGTTTTGGCACAACTAGTTAGGCAACAAAACAAAAAATTAGCTTTTTTTGTAAAAAAGCAGACTTCCACCTCCAGCTAGCACCATGTACAAAGGTAAAATCCAAATGGATAAAACCAAGATATCAGACCTGAAACCATGAAGTATGTAGAACATGTAGGTGAAATGCTCCTTGACATTGAGACTAAAGGTGTCTTTAAGGAGGAAACAGCACTGTCCAAAAAAGTGAAAGCATATACAGAAATATACATATAGGACTATATTACACTGAGAAGCATTTGCACCTACAAGAAAATCGTACCCAGAATACAAGAGTTCCCCCCTGAGTTGAAGAAACTATTCACCCAATACCCATCAGATACGGGGCTTATGTTTCAAATACATGAGGCACTGACAGAACTTTACAAAAAAATTATCTAAAACCATCATAAAATGGGGTGAGGAGATGAGTAGACACTGACAAAAAAGATTAGAAATGGCTAAACGGCACACAAAAAATGCTCTACATCGCTATTCATCGGGGAAATGCAAATCAAAACAACTGTGAGGAACTATCTCACAGCACAGATATTTCCCACCTCACAAAGAATGAGAACATGCAGGGCTGGCGGGGATGTGGACAGAAAGAACTCTTATTTACTGCTAGCATCTAGTCCATCCTTTATGGAAAGCGATACGGAGAGTCCTCCGAAAGCTGGATGTTGAGCTCCCATACGATCCAGCTCCCATACTAGTCCAAGGGATAGACCCTAGGAATACAAAAATACAATACAAAAATTCCCTCCTCACACCTATATTCATTTCAGCGCTGCTTACAATAGCCAGATTCTGGAAACAGCCTATCTGCCTTTCAATAGATGAATGGCTAAAGAAACTGGTATATATATATGTATATATTACATATATTACATATATTATATATATTATATTATATATATATATTATTTATTTATATATTTATAATATATAATATATTACATATATTATATATTATATATATATTTACATATATATATACATATATATATACATAAATATATATACATATACATATATATATATATAGAATGGAATATTATGCAGCCGTCAGAAGGGATGAAGTCATAAAATTTCCGTATATGGATGTATGTGGAATCGATTATACGGAGTGAAAAAAAGTCAGAGGGACAGAGATAAACACAGAATGTTCTCGCTCATCTATGCGTTTTGAGGAAAATAAAAGGCTTTTGTGTAATGATTCTCAGAGATAACAGACAGGAGGACTGTAAGGCCCAACTCACGACAGGAAGCTCAGCACAGAGAGTGACAGGTGCCATCACAGATATAATTACACTGAGAAACATCAAAACAAAATGCGACTGAATTGGGAAATTAGAAAGCCAGTCTAGGGTACGGGCCAGTGAGGTTTGGGGAGGAGTGATACTGGGTCATTGGTGATGGGAATGTTGTACTGGTGAAGGTTTTTTAAAATAAAAAATCAAAAGATCTTAAAATTTGGAGAGTCACTCCAAGTACATACCATTCCTTTTTGTGTTTTCATTTTTCTCCTAAAAAAAAAAAAAAAACGAAATCTATATGACATTCAGACTCTCCCCATGTCTACTATATCTTTAGATGTTTTAGTTACAAATGGAGGCCAGATGGGAAAATATGGCTAAACAAAGGTTGAAAAAAATAAGAGGTGAATCAACAGTAGTTTGAGGATCTTTTCTACTGACATACATTCCTAGAGTCCAGTGCGGCTGGACATAGTGTTTCTTACTTCACTCAGCTACATCTATCAAAGTCCAGAAGAGCCTCCAGCTCACTGTCTCTAAATATTTGGGTCTCAGTACAAGAGCATTGTTTCACTTCTAAAGGAAGTTTTAATTCATTGAAGAACTGTAATTAACAAAGTTATTAGGGTGAAGAAGAGAGTGTTACTCAGTTCTTCCACCCAAAGTATTGTATTTCTTATCTACCAACACCTCTTAAAACTCTTAAGCAAGTCTTAAAAACTCTTAATGCTCAGAGAATCTGAGATTTTTTACTCTAAGAGAAAGAAAGCAACCTATCCTTTTAAACATGAAGATTTAAAAGGGGAACTTACATCTTCACTCTGGAAAGGTTCCAGTGGAGTGGTCCAGCAGGTCTTCAAAGAGTCTGCAAAGGAAGGTCAAGAAGGAGCTCTCCCATTGTAACCAATGGCAACTTGAAAGCCTCAGAGAAAACCACAAGGCACTAAGCTACACTTCAAAACGTAATGAATCATTGCATTAATAAAGCCAATTGCATTTAATTTTCATCATCTCAGTTTTTCTCAGTGATCTCTGTCTCTGTGGATTATGTATTCTACCCCTTATGACAAAAAAATGATAGTATGGTAACAATATCCAGAGACAACATAGATGAGGGCCAGAGGACCAGTCCAGGGTAGCAAGCTTCCCACAAATAGCTGAAGAGAACAGGTAGAGCAGAGAATGGACCATTATGACAATGATAATTATGAATGATACATTTTGGACAAGATTTGGGTGCTGAAATGAGATACCTCTAATCACTATCTATCTCAACATAGACTGCACCCACTGCATTCCCTTTGTAACTTCACAAGTTTTCGTAGTGAGTGAATTCACAGTACATACCATTATCCTTGGTAAACTGTTTTTTCTTTACTTTGGTCTACATGCAAATATATATATCAAAAGGAAAAGACTAAGAGAAAACTTACGAGAACCAACCCCTAAGTCAATCGAATCATTGATAAGGGTACCTGAATGGTATCTTTTGGTTCACTGTTATCTTGGGTGAAATTTGGTGATAAGACCGAAGGAAAAGAGCACATTTTAGTCCACTGGTGCAGCTTAACTTTAAGAAAATAAGACTCTTGTCTAGGGACTGTTTATAGCTGTGATTGGTGAAAATCAAGTAAAGGCTTTCCATGTTGATCTTTTTTTAATATTTAAACAAAGGGATCAGAAAACAATCGTCTTTTTAAACACCAATAATGATAGGGACGAAATGCACTTTAAGAAAAACAGCACTAAGGAACTTTCAGAAAGATGAAGAAAACAACCGCATTCACATTAGTGTCACACAAACACAAGCACCTTGGACTCAACTTGACATACCGTCACCTAATTTTTGATAAAGGAGCAACAAACCCTAAATGGAACATGGAAGGCCTCTTCAATAACTGGTTTTGGCACAACTAGTTAGGCAACAAAACAAAAAATTAGCTTTTTTTGTAAAAAAGCAGACTTCCACCTCCAGCTAGCACCATGTACAAAGGTAAAATCCAAATGGATAAAACCAAGATATCAGACCTGAAACCATGAAGTATGTAGAACATGTAGGTGAAATGCTCCTTGACATTGAGACTAAAGGTGTCTTTAAGGAGGAAACAGCACTGTCCAAAAAAGTGAAAGCATATACAGAAATATACATATAGGACTATATTACACTGAGAAGCATTTGCACCTACAAGAAAATCGTACCCAGAATACAAGAGTTCCCCCCTGAGTTGAAGAAACTATTCACCCAATACCCATCAGATACGGGGCTTATGTTTCAAATACATGAGGCACTGACAGAACTTTACAAAAAAATTATCTAAAACCATCATAAAATGGGGTGAGGAGATGAGTAGACACTGACAAAAAAGATTAGAAATGGCTAAACGGCACACAAAAAATGCTCTACATCGCTATTCATCGGGGAAATGCAAATCAAAACAACTGTGAGGAACTATCTCACAGCACAGATATTTCCCACCTCACAAAGAATGAGAACATGCAGGGCTGGCGGGGATGTGGACAGAAAGAACTCTTATTTACTGCTAGCATCTAGTCCATCCTTTATGGAAAGCGATACGGAGAGTCCTCCGAAAGCTGGATGTTGAGCTCCCATACGATCCAGCTCCCATACTAGTCCAAGGGATAGACCCTAGGAATACAAAAATACAATACAAAAATTCCCTCCTCACACCTATATTCATTTCAGCGCTGCTTACAATAGCCAGATTCTGGAAACAGCCTATCTGCCTTTCAATAGATGAATGGCTAAAGAAACTGGTATATATATATGTATATATTACATATATTACATATATTATATATTATTATATACTATTATATATATTATATATATATATTATATTATATATAATATATACATATATTATATATATATATATATATTAACATATATATATACATATATATATACATATATATATATACATATACATATATATATATATAGAATGGAATATTATGCAGCCGTCAGAAGGGATGAAGTCATAAAATTTCCGTATATGGATGTATGTGGAATCGATTATACGGAGTGAAAAAAAGTCAGAGGGACAGAGATAAACACAGAATGTTCTCGCTCATCTATGCGTTTTGAGGAAAATAAAAGGCTTTTGTGTAATGATTCTCAGAGATAACAGACAGGAGGACTGTAAGGCCCAACTCACGACAGGAAGCTCAGCACAGAGAGTGACAGGTGCCATCACAGATATAATTACACTGAGAAACATCAAAACAAAATGCGACTGAATTGGGAAATTAGAAAGCCAGTCTAGGGTACGGGCCAGTGAGGTTTGGGGAGGAGTGATACTGGGTCATTGGTGATGGGAAATGTTGTACTGGTGAAGGTTTTTTAAAATAAAAAATCAAAAGATCTTAAAATTTGGAGAGTCACTCCAAGTACATACCATTCCTTTTTGTGTTTTCATTTTTCTCCTAAAAAAAAAAAAAAACGAAATCTATATGACATTCAGACTCTCCCCATGTCTACTATATCTTTAGATGTTTTAGTTACAAATGGAGGCCAGATGGGAAAATATGGCTAAACAAAGGTTGAAAAAAATAAGAGGTGAATCAACAGTAGTTTGAGGATCTTTTCTACTGACATACATTCCTAGAGTCCAGTGCGGCTGGACATAGTGTTTCTTACTTCACTCAGCTACATCTATCAAAGTCCAGAAGAGCCTCCAGCTCACTGTCTCTAAATATTTGGGTCTCAGTACAAGAGCATTGTTTCACTTCTAAAGGAAGTTTTAATTCATTGAAGAACTGTAATTAACAAAGTTATTAGGGTGAAGAAGAGAGTGTTACTCAGTTCTTCCACCCAAAGTATTGTATTTCTTATCTACCAACACCTCTTAAAACTCTTAAGCAAGTCTTAAAAACTCTTAATGCTCAGAGAATCTGAGATTTTTTACTCTAAGAGAAAGAAAGCAACCTATCCTTTTAAACATGAAGATTTAAAAGGGGAACTTACATCTTCACTCTGGAAAGGTTCCAGTGGAGTGGTCCAGCAGGTCTTCAAAGAGTCTGCAAAGGAAGGTCAAGAAGGAGCTCTCCCATTGTAACCAATGGCAACTTGAAAGCCTCAGAGAAAACCACAAGGCACTAAGCTACACTTCAAAACGTAATGAATCATTGCATTAATAAAGCCAATTGCATTTAATTTTCATCATCTCAGTTTTTCTCAGTGATCTCTGTCTCTGTGGATTATGTATTCTACCCCTTATGACAAAAAAATGATAGTATGGTAACAATATCCAGAGACAACATAGATGAGGGCCAGAGGACCAGTCCAGGGTAGCAAGCTTCCCACAAATAGCTGAAGAGAACAGGTAGAGCAGAGAATGGACCATTATGACAATGATAATTATGAATGATACATTTTGGACAAGATTTGGGTGCTGAAATGAGATACCTCTAATCACTATCTATCTCAACATAGACTGCACCCACTGCATTCCCTTTGTAACTTCACAAGTTTTCGTAGTGAGTGAATTCACAGTACATACCATTATCCTTGGTAAACTGTTTTTTCTTTACTTTGGTCTACATGCAAATATATATATCAAAAGGAAAAGACTAAGAGAAAACTTACGAGAACCAACCCCTAAGTCAATCGAATCATTGATAAGGGTACCTGAATGGTATCTTTTGGTTCACTGTTATCTTGGGTGAAATTTGGTGATAAGACCGAAGGAAAAGAGCACATTTTAGTCCACTGGTGCAGCTTAACTTTAAGAAAATAAGACTCTTGTCTAGGGACTGTTTATAGCTGTGATTGGTGAAAATCAAGTAAAGGCTTTCCATGTTGATCTTTTTTTAATATTTAAACAAAGGGATCAGAAAACAATCGTCTTTTTAAACACCAATAATGATAGGGACGAAATGCACTTTAAGAAAACAGCACTAAGGAACTTTCAGAAAGATGAAGAAAACAACCGCATTCACATTAGTGTCACACAAACACAAGCACCTTGGACTCAACTTGACATACCGTCACCTAATTTTTGATAAAGGAGCAACAAACCCTAAATGGAACATGGAAGGCCTCTTCAATAACTGGTTTTGGCACAACTAGTTAGGCAACAAAACAAAAAATTAGCTTTTTTTGTAAAAAAGCAGACTTCCACCTCCAGCTAGCACCATGTACAAAGGTAAAATCCAAATGGATAAAACCAAGATATCAGACCTGAAACCATGAAGTATGTAGAACATGTAGGTGAAATGCTCCTTGACATTGAGACTAAAGGTGTCTTTAAGGAGGAAACAGCACTGTCCAAAAAAGTGAAAGCATATACAGAAATATACATATAGGACTATATTACACTGAGAAGCATTTGCACCTACAAGAAAATCGTACCCAGAATACAAGAGTTCCCCCCTGAGTTGAAGAAACTATTCACCCAATACCCATCAGATACGGGGCTTATGTTTCAAATACATGAGGCACTGACAGAACTTTACAAAAAAATTATCTAAAACCATCATAAAATGGGGTGAGGAGATGAATAGACACTGACAAAAAAGATTAGAAATGGCTAAACGGCACACAAAAAATGCTCTACATCGCTATTCATCGGGGAAATGCAAATCAAAACAACTGTGAGGAACTATCTCACAGCACAGATATTTCCCACCTCACAAAGAATGAGAACATGCAGGGCTGGCGGGGATGTGGACAGAAAGAACTCTTATTTACTGCTAGCATCTAGTCCATCCTTTATGGAAAGCGATACGGAGAGTCCTCCGAAAGCTGGATGTTGAGCTCCCATACGATCCAGCTCCCATACTAGTCCAAGGGATAGACCCTAGGAATACAAAAATACAATACAAAAATTCCCTCCTCACACCTATATTCATTTCAGCGCTGCTTACAATAGCCAGATTCTGGAAACAGCCTATCTGCCTTTCAATAGATGAATGGCTAAAGAAACTGGTATATATATGTATATATACATATATTACATATATATTTATATATATATTTATTTATATATAATATATAATATTATATATAATATATTATATATAATATATTATATATATATGTATATGTATATATAATATATAAATATACATATATATATACATATATATATATATATAGAATGGAATATTATGCAGCCGTCAGAAGGGATGAAGTCATAAAATTTCCGTATATGGATGTATGTGGAATCGATTATACGGAGTGAAAAAAAGTCAGAGGGACAGAGATAAACACAGAATGTTCTCGCTCATCTATGCGTTTTGAGGAAAATAAAAGGCTTTTGTGTAATGATTCTCAGAGATAACAGACAGGAGGACTGTAAGGCCCAACTCACGACAGGAAGCTCAGCACAGAGAGTGACAGGTGCCATCACAGATATAATTACACTGAGAAACATCAAAACAAAATGCGACTGAATTGGGAAATTAGAAAGCCAGTCTAGGGTACGGGCCAGTGAGGTTTGGGGAGGAGTGATACTGGGTCATTGGTGATGGGAATGTTGTACTGGTGAAGGTTTTTTAAAATAAAAAATCAAAAGATCTTAAAATTTGGAGAGTCACTCCAAGTACATACCATTCCTTTTTGTGTTTTCATTTTTCTCCTAAAAAAAAAAAAAACGAAATCTATATGACATTCAGACTCTCCCCATGTCTACTATATCTTTAGATGTTTTAGTTACAAATGGAGGCCAGATGGGAAAATATGGCTAAACAAAGGTTGAAAAAAATAAGAGGTGAATCAACAGTAGTTTGAGGATCTTTTCTACTGACATACATTCCTAGAGTCCAGTGCGGCTGGACATAGTGTTTCTTACTTCACTCAGCTACATCTATCAAAGTCCAGAAGAGCCTCCAGCTCACTGTCTCTAAATATTTGGGTCTCAGTACAAGAGCATTGTTTCACTTCTAAAGGAAGTTTTAATTCATTGAAGAACTGTAATTAACAAAGTTATTAGGGTGAAGAAGAGAGTGTTACTCAGTTCTTCCACCCAAAGTATTGTATTTCTTATCTACCAACACCTCTTAAAACTCTTAAGCAAGTCTTAAAAACTCTTAATGCTCAGAGAATCTGAGATTTTTTACTCTAAGAGAAAGAAAGCAACCTATCCTTTTAAACATGAAGATTTAAAAGGGGAACTTACATCTTCACTCTGGAAAGGTTCCAGTGGAGTGGTCCAGCAGGTCTTCAAAGAGTCTGCAAAGGAAGGTCAAGAAGGAGCTCTCCCATTGTAACCAATGGCAACTTGAAAGCCTCAGAGAAAACCACAAGGCACTAAGCTACACTTCAAAACGTAATGAATCATTGCATTAATAAAGCCAATTGCATTTAATTTTCATCATCTCAGTTTTTCTCAGTGATCTCTGTCTCTGTGGATTATGTATTCTACCCCTTATGACAAAAAAATGATAGTATGGTAACAATATCCAGAGACAACATAGATGAGGGCCAGAGGACCAGTCCAGGGTAGCAAGCTTCCCACAAATAGCTGAAGAGAACAGGTAGAGCAGAGAATGGACCATTATGACAATGATAATTATGAATGATACATTTTGGACAAGATTTGGGTGCTGAAATGAGATACCTCTAATCACTATCTATCTCAACATAGACTGCACCCACTGCATTCCCTTTGTAACTTCACAAGTTTTCGTAGTGAGTGAATTCACAGTACATACCATTATCCTTGGTAAACTGTTTTTTCTTTACTTTGGTCTACATGCAAATATATATATATCAAAAGGAAAAGACTAAGAGAAAACTTACGAGAACCAACCCCTAAGTCAATCGAATCATTGATAAGGGTACCTGAATGGTATCTTTTGGTTCACTGTTATCTTGGGTGAAATTTGGTGATAAGACCGAAGGAAAAGAGCACATTTTAGTCCACTGGTGCAGCTTAACTTTAAGAAAATAAGACTCTTGTCTAGGGACTGTTTATAGCTGTGATTGGTGAAAATCAAGTAAAGGCTTTCCATGTTGATCTTTTTTTAATATTTAAACAAAGGGATCAGAAAACAATCGTCTTTTTAAACACCAATAACGATAGGGACGAAATGCACTTTAAGAAAACAGCACTAAGGAACTTTCCGAAAGATGAAGAAAACAACCGCATTCACATTAGTGTCACACAAACACAAGCACCTTGGACTCAACTTGACATACCGTCACCTAATTTTTGATAAAGGAGCAACAAACCCTAAATGGAACATGGAAGGCCTCTTCAATAACTGGTGTTGGCACAACTAGTTAGGCAACAAAACAAAAAATTAGCTTTTTTTGTAAAAAAGCAGACTTCCACCTCCAGCTAGCACCATGTACAAAGGTAAAATCCAAATGGATAAAACCAAGATATCAGACCTGAAACCATGAAGTATGTAGAACATGTAGGTGAAATGCTCCTTGACATTGAGACTAAAGGTGTCTTTAAGGAGGAAACAGCACTGTCCAAAAAAGTGAAAGCAGAAATATACATATAGGACTATATTACACTGAGAAGCATTTGCACCTACAAGAAAATCGTGCCCAGAATACAAGAGTTCCCCCCTGAGTTGAAGAAACTATTCACCCAATACCCATCAGATACGGGGCTTATGTTTCAAATACATGAGGCACTGACAGAACTTTACAAAAAAAATTATCTAAAACCATCATAAAATGGGGTGAGGAGATGAATAGACACTGACAAAAAAGATTAGAAATGGCTAAACGGCACACAAAAAATGCTCTACATCGCTATTCATCGGGGAGATGCAAATCAAAACAACTGTGAGGAACTATCTCACAGCACAGATATTTCCCACCTCACAAAGAATGAGAACATGCAGGGCTGGCGGGGATGTGGACAGAAAGAACTCTTATTTACTGCTAGCATCTAGTCCATCCTTTATGGAAAGCGATACGGAGAGTCCTCCGAAAGCTGGAAGTTGAGCTCCCATACGATCCAGCTCCCATACTAGTCCAAGGGATAGACCCTAGGAATACAAAAATACAATACAAAAATTCCCTCCTCACACCTATATTCATTTCAGCGCTGCTTACAATAGCCAGATTCTGGAAACAGCCTATCTGCCTTTCAATAGATGAATGGCTAAAGAAACTGGTATATATATGTATATATATACATATATATTTTTAAATATATATATATATATAGAGAGAGAGAGAGAGAGAGAGTGGTATATTATGCAGCCGTCAGAAGGGATAAAGTCATAAAATTTCCCTATATATGGATGTATGTGGAATCGATTATACGGAGTGAAAAAAGTCAGAGGGACAGAGATAAACACAGAATGTTCTCGCTCATCTATGCGTTTTGAGGAAAATAAAAGGCTTTTGTGTAATGATTCTCAGAGATAACACACAGGAGGACTGTAAGGCCCAACTCACGGCCGGAAGCTCAGCACAGAGAGTGACAGGTGCCGTCACAGAAATAATTACACTGAGAAACATCAAAACAAAATGCGACTGAATTGGGAAATTAGAAAGCCAGTCTAGAGTACGGGCCAGTGTGGTTAGGGGAGGAGTGATACTGGGTCATTGGTGATGGGAATGTTGTACTGGTGAAGGTTTTTTAAAATAAAAAATCAAAAGATCTTAAAATTTGGAGAGTCACTCCAAGTACATACCATTCCTTTTTGTGTTTTCTTTTTTGTCCTAAAAAAAAAAAAAAAAACGAAATCTATATGACATTCAGACTCTCCCCATGTCTACTATATCTTTAGATGTTTTAGTTTGAAATGGAGGCCAGATGGGAAAATATGGCTAAACAAAGGTTGAAAAAAATAAGAGGTGAATCAACAGTAGTTTGAGGATCTTTTCTACTGACATACATTCCTAGAGTCCAGTGCGGCTGGACATAGTGTTTCTTACTTCACTCAGCTACAGCTATCAAAGTCGAGAAGAGCCTCCAGCTCACTGTCTCTAAATATTTGGGTCTCAGTACAAGAGCATTGTTTCACTTCTAAAGGAAGTTTTAATTCATTGAAGAACTGTAATTAACAAAGTTATTAGGGTGAAGAAGAGAGTGTTATTCAGTTCTTCCACCCAAACTATTGTATTTCTTATCTACCAACACCTCTTAAAACTCTTAAGCAAGTCTTAAAAACTCTTAATGCTCAGAGAATCTGAGATTTTTTACTCTAAGAGAAAGAAAGCAACCTATCCTTTTAAACATGAAGATTTAAAAGGGGAACTTACATCTTCACTCTGGAAAGGTTCCAGTGGAGTGGTCCAGCAGGTCTTCAAAGAGTCTGCAAAGAAGGTCAAGAAGGAGCTCTCCCATTGTAACCAATGGCAACTTGAAAGCCTCAGGAAAACCACAAGGCACTAAGCTACACTTCAAAACGTAATGAATTATTGCATTAATAAAGCCAATTGCATTTAATTTTCATCATCTCAGTTTTTCTCAGTGATCTCTGTCTCTGTGGATTATGTATTCTACCCCTTATGACAAAAAAATGATAGTATGGTAACAATATCCAGAGACAACATAGATGAGCGCCAGAGGACCAGTCCAGGGTAGCACGCTTCCCACAAATAGCTGAAGAGAACAGGTAGAGCAGAGAATGGACCATTATGACAATGATAATTATGAATGATACATTTTGGACAAGATTTGGGTGCTGAAATGAGATACCTCTAATCACTATCTATCTCAACATAGACTGCACCCTCTGCATTCCCTTTGTAACTTCACAAGTTTTCGTAGTGAGTGAATTCACAGTACATACCATTATCCTTGGTAAACTGTTTTTTCTTTACTTTGGTCTACATGCAAATATATATATCAAAAGGAAAAGACTAAGAGAAAACTTATGAGAACCAACCCCTAAGTCAATCGAATCATTGATAAGGGTACCTGAATGGTATCTTTTGGTTCACTGTTATCTTGGGTGAAATTTGGTGATAAGACCGAAGGAAAAGAGCACATTTTAGTCCACTGGTGCAGCTTAACTTTAAGAAAATAAGACTCTTGTCTAGGGACTGTTTATAGCTGTGATTGGTGAAAATCAAGTAAAGGCTTCCATGTTAATCTTTTTTTTATATTTAAACAAAGGAATAAGAAAACAATGGCCTTTTTAAACACCAATTACGATAGGGATGAAATGCATTTTAAGAAAGCAGCACTATGGAACTTTCAGAAAGATGAAGAAAACAACCTCATACACATTAGTGTCACACAAACACAAGCACCTTGGACTCAACTGACATACCGTCACCTAATTTTTGATAAAGGAGCAACAAACCGTAAATGGAACATGGAAGGCCTCTACAATAACTGGTGTTGGCACAACTAGTTAGGCAACAAAACAAAAAATTAGCTTTTTTTGTAAAAAAGCAGACTTCCACCTCCAGCTAGCACCATGTACAAAGGTACAATCCAAATGGATAAAGACCAAGATATCAGACCTGAAACCACGAAGTATATAGAACATGTAGGTGAAATGCTCCTTGACATTGAGACTAAAGGTGTCTTTAAGGAGGAAACAGCACTGTCCAAAAAAGTGAAAGCAGAAATATACATATAGGACTATATTACACTGAGAAGCATTTGCACCTACAAGAAAATCGTGCCCAGAATACAAGAGTTCCCCCCTGAGTTGAAGAAACTATTCACCCAATACCCATCAGATACGGGGCTTATGTTTCAAATACATGAGGCACTGACAGAACTTTACAGAAAAAATTATCTAAAACCATCAAAAAATGGGGTGAGGAGATGAATAGACACTGACAAAAAAGATTGAAATGGCTAAACGGCACATGAAAAATGCTCTACATCGCTATTCATCAGGGAGATGCAAATCAAAACAACTGTGATGAACTATCTCACAGCACAGAGATTTTCCCACCTCACAAAGAATGAGAACATGCACTGCTGGCGGGGATGTGGACAGAAGTAACTCTTATTTACTGCTAGCATCTAGTCCAATCTTTATGGAAAGCGATACGGAGAGTCCTCTGAACGTTGGAAGTTGAGCTCCCATAAGATCCAGTTCCCATACCAGTCCAAGGGATAGACACTAGGAATACAAAAATACAATACAAAAATTCCTTCCTCACACCTATATTCATTTCACCGCTGTTTACAATAGCCAGATCCTGGAACAGCCTAGCTGCCTCTCAATAGATGAATGGCTAAAGAAACTGGTATATATATATATATACATATATATATATATATATATATATATATATATATGTATATATATATATATATATACAATGGAATATTATGCAGCCGTCAGAAGAGATGAAGTCATAAAATTTCCGTATATGGATATATGTGGAATCGATTATATGGAGTGAAAAAGTCAGAGGGACAGAGATAAACACAGAATGTTCTCGCTCATCTATGTGTTTTGAGGAAAATAAAAGACTTTTGTGTAATGATTCTCAGAGATAACAGACAGGAGGACTGGAAGGCCCAACTCACGACAGGAAGCTAAGCACAGAGAGTGACAGTTGCCGTCACAGAAATAATTACACTGAGAAACATCAAAACAAAATGCGACTGAATTGGGAAATTAGAAAGCCAGTCTAGAGTACAGGCCAGTGTGGGTAGGGGAGGAGTGATACTGGGTCATTGGTGATGGGAATGTTGTACTGGTGAAGGTTTTTTAAAATAAAAAATCAAAAGATCTTGGAATTTGGAGAGTCACTCCAAGTACATACCATTGTCTTTTGTATTTTTTTTTTCGTCCTAAAAAAAAAAATGAAATCAGTGTGACATTCAGACTCTCCCCATGTTTACTATACCTTTAGATGTTTTTTTGTCCATAGGAGGCCAGATTGAAAAATATGGTTAAGCAATTCTTAAGAACTCTTAATGCTCAGAGAATCTTAAAAGTTTTATTCTAAAAGAAATAGAGCAATCTATTGTTTAAATGTAAAGATTTCAAAGGTAAACATACCTCCACAGTTTGCGTAGTTAGTACTGAATTCCACATGATCTTAAAAGTTTCTGAAAAAAGATAAAGAAGGAGCTCTCCCATTGTAATCAAAGACAACTTAAGAGACACAGAGATATCCACACAGCATTAAGCTACACTTCAAAATGTAATGAATTAATGCATTACTAATTCAGTGGCACTTTATTTTCATCCCTCAATCTTTCTCCATTATCTCAATCTCTGTGGATAAAATATTCTACCACTTATAAGAAAAAAATATATAGTATAGTAACTATATCTAAAAGCAATATAGATATGGGCCAGAGGACAAGTCCATGGTAGGCAGCTTTCCACATTTTGCTGAAGAATGCAGGTTGAGCAACGGAGTGTCCATTATGACAATGATACTTATAAATTGTAAATATGGACATGAATTGGAGAAGAATCTCAATATAGAATTCACCCTCTGCACTCCTTTTATCTCAACAAGGTTTTGAAATGAGTAAATTCAAGTAGATTCCATTACCTTTGGTGAAATGCTTCTGTTTTATTTTTGTCTACATGCAAAAAAATATATAAAAAGAAAAGAATTAAGACAAAAAATTATGAGTACCAAATTCTAAAGTCAATCGACAAACTGCTAAGTTTACCTGAATGGTATCATTTGGTTCACTCTCTTCTTTGGTGAAATTTGGTGATAAGACCAAAGGAAAAGAGCACATGTTAGTCCACTGGTGCAACTTAACTTTAAGTAAATAAAACTCTTTTCTAGGGATTTGGTTATAGATGTGATTAAAAAAAATCAAGTAAAAGCACTCTAGGCTGATCTTTTTTTTAATATGAAAACAATGGGGAGCAAAAAGCAATGGCCTTTTTCTACGTCAAAAACGATAAAAATGAAATGGTATTAAGAAAACAACATTAAGAAACTTTAAGAAAGATTAAGAAAACTACCCCATTCACATTAGTGTCACACTAACTAAAATACATTGGAGACAACATGACGTGCTGTCACCTAATTTTTGATAAAGGAGCAAGAAATTTTAAATGGAATAAGGAAGACCTCTTCAATAATTGGTGTTGGCAGAACTGGTTAGCCACTTGTAAATAAGCAAACTTAGACCTCCAGCTAACACCATGTATGAAGGTAAAACTCCAAATGAAATAAAGACCTAGATATCAGACTTGATACCATATAGTATATAGAACAAAATGTAGGTGAAATGCTCCATACATTGAGTCTCCATGCATCTTTTAGGAGGAAACAGCATTCTCCAAACCAGTGAAAGCATAAATAAACTGATGCATCTATGTTAAACTGAGAAACTTTGGCACCTAAAGGAAATCGTGCCCAGATAATAAGAGCCACCCACAAAATGGGAGGAATTATTCACCCAATACTCTTCAGATATGGGGCTAATATCCATAATTTACAAGGCACTGACAGAACTTTACTTGTAAAAATAAATCATCTAACCCCATCAAATAATGGGGAGAAAAATTGAACTGACATTTTGACAAAACGGAAATGGAATACAAGTGGCTAAATGCACATAAAAATGCTCCATGCCACTAATCATCCATCCAACATAAGAATGCACTCTCTCCACTTCCTTTGAAACTCCACAAGTTTTTAAGTGAGGGAATTGACAGTACATACCATCATGTTTGGGATCTTGCTCCTGCTGTTCTATTGTGGTCTACATGCAAAAAAAAAAAATAGAAAGAAAAAAATTAAGAGAAAAAATGACGAGAACCTTAGCCTAAAGTCAATCTACAAACTGCTAAGCAAACCTGTATTGTTTCCCATGTGGCATTTGCTGTTCTGCTTGTTTCCTCTGCTTCACTCTGTTGTTTTGTAAAATTTGGTGCTAAGACCGAAGGAAAAGAGCATATGTTAGTCCACTGGTGCAGCTTAATTTTTAAAGAAATAAGACTTTTGTATAGGGACTTCCTTATAGATTTGATTAGTGAACATCAAGTAAAAGCTTTCAATGCATTTTTTTTAAATAGGAAAGCACATGGGTCAGAAAACAAAAAAAAATCATTATCAACTTCTAAAAGTCACCCAAAATAAAGAACCTATTAATGGTGTTCATTCTTGGCACTTGTAGTGACAGCACCAATATGCATCTGCTGAAAATAACTTGGTCTTAGATCTGAGAGAGCTATCCTTGTAACTCAGCTGTTAACAAATAGATTTGCTATGTTTTTCCATGGACACCAGCTTGAGCTGAAACAAAGAGACTGTCTTCTCGGTCCATTTCAAAATAAAAATAAGTAACTTTAGGCATGTCTTATGAAGGGCAGTTTGGATGTCATGAACTTGGATGTAATTTTGGCAATACAATTAGCTGTTAATAATGTTACGGTTCCTATGATCAGGTCTCATTGTCAGGGTATTATTCAATATCTATAGGGAAAAGCTTGGGGCTTATATTGATGTCTGATTTCACATTTCCATACTTGATCATCTGATCAAGAATTTTGTTACAAGCAGAAGGAGAAGGACCAGGGCAATAGCCTAGATGTAGGGCTTTTACTTTACAAGTGGCTGACCCAGGACAGGCCTGAGGTTGATTCCTGGTGTGCCATAGGGTCCCCAAAAGCCAGGAGTGATTTCTGAGTGCATAGCCATGAATAATCTTGAGCATCACCAAGCGCAGCTTCAAAATAAACGAACTCCCACAATATAACACAAAACAAAACAAAAACCCTGAAAGTGAAAGGAGAGATAAGGGAAAGGACTACATTAAGCTGAAAAGCTTCTGCACTTCAACAAAAATAGTGACTAGGATACCAAGGTCACCCGCAGAAGTGTAGAACTATTCACCCAATATCCTTCAGATAAGGGGCTAATATCTATGATCTGCAAGGTACTGACAGACCTTAACTAGAAAACTCATCTAGCCCAACACAACATGAGAAGAAATAACCAGACATTTCCTCAAAGATGAAAGATGTGCCAAAAGGCAATCAATAAAGTATAAATAAAAGATCACTTCAGGGCATAGCTCCAACATATATAAATGTTCAATTATAGAAGAAACACCAAGTATCCTATCAGATTGCATCGTTATGAAGGAAGAATTTAACTACAAAAAGGAGATGGCAACAAATTCAAGCACCTGAACAATATACTGCTAACTAGCAACAGAATCAGTGAAAAAATCATGGAAATATGAAATGAAGTACCCTGAGACTAGCAAATGCTGTTCTAAAGGGAAATGTTAAGCCTTTACCCAGAAAGAAGAAAATGCTCAAATCAGCCACTAAAAAGTGCTCTAAAATACCTGGAGAATCAAAAAATATATATATAAATCAAGACAAAGTCAATAGAACCAAGAATCAGTTCTTCCAAAGTATGAACACAAGACACACACCTTTAACTGACTCTTGTGGGAAAAATAAAAGGACCAAAATAAAATGACTCACTGATAATAGGGCAGAGATTACAACCTAAATTCAAGCTATCATGAGACATTACTGTGAACCACTTTAAACTGTCAAGCTTGAGAACACACAGGAAATGGACTCTTCTAGGAGTCATGTAATCTAAAAGTGAGCAAGAAAACAAGAGTGGACCAGTCATCAGTGACGAATCAGAAATCATAACGAGGAATTTCGCTTAGAATATGAACCTGGTCCTGTTGTATTCACTAGTGAGATCCACAAGCTCCTTTTCCCACAGACATCATACCAGGTTCACTTCGCAACTCCTCAAATAGAAAGCAGCAGCAGAAATACCTGTATCACAATAACAACGAAAGCACATAGAAATCCTAAGACAACTGAGTATTGCAGAGAAGCTTCCCTGATGATTATGTTAACACAAATATTTTCAAAAGCGATTGGCGACAGCACAGGTCCAGAACTTGCCATCCATGCCCAATGGAGTTTGATCTGTGGCAACACATGTGGCCCCAAGCCCTTCCAATGAATAAGCCCAGACCACCTGCCCTCTGGCCTTAAAATATACATTTCATGAACAATCTCTTAGCGAATTGAATCCAAAAGCACATCAGACTATCATGTACCCAATCAAGTGTGGTACATCCCACATGTGCATCCCAGGAATGCAAGGAGTGTACAACACATGCAAGTCAGTTCATTTAACAACCATATCATTTGCAAGCAGTAAGGCATCTCCTTGCCCACGCTAGCCTAGGACAGACAGATCTTGGTTCAATCTACCAGCGTCCCATATGGTACCCCAAGCCTGGAGCAATTTATGAGTGCTCAGCCAGGAGTAATGTTTCAATGCCAGAAACTAACACTATTGTAACCCTGTAACATAAATTCAAACTTAAAAAACCAGGCAATATTCTGGATAGTTCTTTTTGGGAACTGTCCTATACATATAGGAAGGTATTGATGTCCTTTTCCTTTTCAGTAAATGGCATTAGTTCTCCTCAGTTACAGCAACAACAACCACGTGACTCCAGAATATGGCTTTCAGAATCCAGACTGCAGAACATAACTGGAAATAGGATCATTATGACAGGATATTTTTTTCTCTTTTTTTTTCCTCTCTTTTTTTCTTTTTTTTTAGAAGAAATCCCCCTGCTGACACCCCAATTTTAAACTTACAATCGAAGAACATTAAGACAGAACCGAGGTACAGTTACTTTGTCCCCCAAGACCCCAGATTACAATACATTATAAATTTTCCTAGAGGTGCACAAAGTAATCTAAAGCCATAAAATTTATGTAACTACTTAAACTTGAGACATAGTAGTTTTTTACATTTCCATACTCAGAATCTTAATGTAGTGAATGACATAAAGATATAGTGAGCTCCATATTACATCATTAAATAGATGCTATACAAATGCCTCTCGAAGAAAAATTTTTCTGATATAAATAATACTCTCTTTAAACTATACCTCTAGGCACTGCAGAATTCAACATCAAAATGCACCCTCTTCCCTTCTCTTGAAAGCCCTCAGTCTTTAAAGAGTGATTTCATAGTACATACCCTCAGAGTAAGGCTACATATATAAAATGTGTATCTTTTATCATTGGCTTCTCTGCAGTAGAATACTTCTAAACTTTGCTAGAGGTCTGACAGTCTGAGAGATGGTGCAGATAATGATCTGAGGAATCTTAATACAAATTATCAGAATGACAATGCCCACAGGGAACATCCTGGGCTCTTGCTCTCAATGCACCCCATGCTGTGTCTCTAAAGTTTTCTCTTAATCTTTCTCACTCTCTTTCACCCTTGCAGCCCCCCTTCCTTCAGACCCATTCACCTGGTTCTTTAATGCCTTTCATCTTCTTAGAAGCGCACACACACAGGAAAAAGAAAGAGAAGAGAATATTAAGAGATCATAACTGAATATGCATCTTTTATCTAAGTCATCTATTATTTTGGTGTCATTAGCTAGCCAGATGGAAACTGCAGTCAATGATATCAAGATATAAAATGGGAAGCAAGAGTATTGGAAAGATCATTTCACTGGTATATCAACCCAGTTCAGTGAGGCTGGATATTTGGTCTTTGACCTAGGTTAAAACTGTCCAAGTGCAGATATATACATCTGCCACAACATATACAAATATTTATACATAGATAGAAAACTATGACTTTTTGAATCATACAAGAAAGCAACATTACAACTGTCTACTTGAAAAGGAGATACTTACTGTATGGTTTCACCAAAGTCATTGTGCTTATAGTCCATAGAAAAAGGCACAAACTCATTAATGTTTGGTTCTAAAGAAAACACGGCTTTCTTTTTAACTTTACAAAGAACAAGGGAAGCTTACCTTTTTATTTATTAACTTTTTTCTCCAAGTCACATGTTTTTCTTTTTTGGTATTCTCTGAGAAAAGAGAAATTAGAACTCATCAAGAGCTGCTTGATGTTACTTGTTGAACTTCACTTGCCAAAACATTCACAAATAAAGTTGGAATAGAAAGAATCCTCAAATTCAAGCGAAACAATATGTGACTAGAGACTAATGATCAAAGTCCTATCAGTGTACTGTTTTTTGGGGGTTTTTTTGTCTGTTTTTTGGGGCCCACTCTCAGTAACACTCAGGGTTACTCCTGACTCTGTGCTCAGAAATTACTCCTGGCAGAGTCAGGGAATTCTAGGAGATGCTAGTGATCAAACCAGGGTCAGTCCCGGTAGGCACCTGCAAGGCAAACACCCTACCGATGTGCTAGCCATCCAGACACACGTACATATTTCGAAGGGTTATGTCACTAAGTTCCCTAAGCAAAGGTTTGCTTGTTAGACACATTCAAACCTATTCGAATGTTTTTGAGGTAGACGTTATTATGTGATCCCTGATTTTCACTGCATTGATTAGTCATAAATTAGAAAAAGTACATAATACATAATATAGCCTGGGAAATCTAACTCTCAATCCCTTGCCTACAAAGCTAATAAAATACATTTCTTTTGAGAAAGGTAACAGATATAATTTTCAATGGGATATCAAGATATTCTTCACATCCCTTGGACTGTCCCTACTAGCAAGTTAAAATTCTTGAGTTGGTAGATGAGGCCATCAGAAAGGCCTATCATTATGACATTAAATTTCTTCCACAGAAAAGTAGAGAATTAAATACACTTACTTCCTTTTAGGCATGACTTCACGTTGGGCTAGAAAAAAACAGTATAAAGATCAGAGAATATTCTGCCCTGAACCTGTTGTTTCATAAGAACTATAAATTCAGACAATTTTGAATGTCATAATCAACCATTGGTGAACATCTTGGAATTGTCTGATCTTTCTGGAAGAATTCCAGGCCAATAAAATTGAGGGGATGATGACAATGTTCTTAAAGGGATAAAATTATTTTAGTAGGAGTAACAAATAAGTAAATAAATTGTTTGAGCAAAATGGATTTAACAGATTTTTATGGCCTCTCTTCCATGCTCCAAGGAAAAACATGTTCCCATCATTCATTTATACTATATTATTTTCTTTGTATCATGTATTCCACATCAAAGGACTGAAACCAAAACATTTGTAAATGGACAAACTGTTCAGCATACTTCTACTGATGTTGTTGTGTCTGTTTCATCTTCCATGGGCGGGCCTGAAGGAGGAGAGCATATGTCAGTCCATTGGTGCAGCTTAACTTTAAAAATATCTAAACTACTAGACTGTACAAGGAACTTGATTATGGATGTGATCAGTGAAAATCAGATGAAAGCTTTCCATGCTTATCTTTTCTTGGTAGGAAAGCAAACAGGGGCAGAAAGAAAACAATAAAATCATTATTAAACATTTAATAGCCACCCAAAACAAAGAACATATTAATGGTGTTCATTCTTGGCACTGTTGTGACAACATCAAGATATATTTACTGAAAATCTTAGTTCTGAGAGAGCTGTAACTTGTAACTCAGCTGTTAATAAAGGGAGTTTCTAGGTCTTTCGTTGATACCTCCTGCCCTCTGCTTCTGGAGCTGAAATAAAGAGACTATGTTCTTGGGTGACTTCACATTAATAATAAGTAAAGTTTAGGCAGCAGTGTTGAAGGGTAGTTTGGACTTCATGGACCTGCATGTAATTCTGGCAATACAATCAACCTTTCAAATCATGTTATGGTTACTATAGGTTTTGTAGTCAGATCTATTGTTAGGGTATTGCATGCTATTCAATATCTATAAAGATCAGCATGGGATTAGTGTTGATGTCTGATTTCACTTTAACATAGACAACTCAGAAGACTGAGGATACAAACACTGGTCTAAAAGACCTCGAGAAGCAACATCAAATAAAATAAAACTAAGAAGGAAGGAAATTGTGAAAGGTAGAGCAAAAATTAAAGATGTAAAATTCAAGACAGAGCCAATGAAACCAAAAATTCTTTCTTTAAAGAATGAACATGAGACACACAACTTTATAGCTAGACTGTTCTGGGCAAAAAAAAATAACCAGGGCCCTGAGAGATAGCACAGCAGCGTTTGCCTTGCAAGCAACCAATCCAGGACCTAAGGTGTTTGGTTCAAATCCCGGTGTCCCATATGGTCCCCCATGCCTGCCAGGAGCTATTTCTGAGCAGATAGCCAGGAGTAACCCATGAGCACTACCGGGTGTGACCCAAAAACCAAAAAAAAAAAGAAAAAGAAAAAGAAAATAACCAAACAAAACCGACTCATTGGTAAAAGGGCAGATATTACATCCGAAATTCAAGCTATCATGAGAAATGACTGTGAAGCACATTAAACCTGGAGAATCTACAGGAAATGGATTTTTTCCTTGGAGTCATGTCATCTAAAAGTGAGCAAGAAAACAAGAATAGACCAATCACCACTGAAGAATCAAAAATCATGAAGAAGCATGCAACCCTGGTCCTATTGTATTCATTGGTGAGCTCCACAAGCTCTTTTCCACTGACATCATAGCAGGTTCTCTTAGCAACTTTTCAAATATATAGAAGAATAGATAACCTTCTTACTTGCTTCTATGAAGTCACTATTACAACATTGTCACTACTATCTGCCGAAACAGAGATATTGAAAGGAAAGAACATTTCAGATGATCTTTCCTGATGATTACATTGACACAAAGATTCTCAGCATTGATTGGAGTGATGGAGCAGCAGCTGGGGCACTTGCTTTACATGACCAACCAGGTTTGATCGCTGGCAACACATGTGGTCCACTGAGCCCTAACAAAGAACTAGGGTCCAGACCACTGGCCCTCTGGCCATAAAATACACACACTTTCTGAAAAAACCTTAGCAAATTGAATCCATCAGTATATCAAAATACTATAAATCACAATCAAGTGGGTTTTTTCCCGAGGATGCAAGGAGTGTACAACACATGCAAAGTAGTTCATTTAACATCCACATCATAAAGGGAAAAGTACTATCATCTGACCATATTGCATTATCTACAGATTAAAGAAGGTTTATTCACTTCCTATAAGCCCTCGGTAACCATCCTAGAATGAGTTATCTTTATCAGTAGTGAAAAATAAAAACCTCCTTTGTCAACTCTTCCAAGTTCACTGACTACACTTTGATTCATTATAATATTAAAGATTTAGCAATACAATTCAGACAAAAAAATAAATTAAAAGGATCTTATTTGAAGGAATAAATGGACAAAGTACCACAATTTCAAAAGATAGGGTGTCTGTGTATATATGTGTGTGTGTATAAATTTTCTAAGCATTGTGTCAACTGAAATTTACTATATATGTATATATATACAAACAATAAACCTGAAGAGCAAAATAGAATCTATAAAAGTCAGGAACCCATATATCAACTTTGCAAGATTTGAAATGCTGTAGTATGAAAAGAGTAAAACATAGAAGGGAAAATGGTGCTGATATGTATTATATCATTATGAAGTTCTGTATTCAGAGTTATAAATATGTTCAGAGTAACAGGAAAATTTGTTTCTCAAAAACCATTTCAACATCGATCAAAAATCAAAGAATCAGGAAAGTACAAGAAGTTCTTTGTGGAAAATAGTGGCAGAACATTTTCATATGGCAGCAATATGCATCGAGGAGTATATTGGAAGAGGTTTATTTTTTTTTAAGTTTTAATAATATCTTTATTTAAGCACCATAATTGCAAACATGTTTGTATTTGGGTTTCAGTTATAACAAAGGACACCTCCCTTCACCAGTGCAACTTTCCCACCATGAATGCCCCCATCTCCCTCCTTCAGGAAATATTTTTTTTTTATAAATTTTTATTTTTAATTATGAGAACAAGGGTGCAAAGTAAGAGGACAAGGTAAAGTTACAGTGGAAGGACAATCACCCATAACATAATTCTCAGAAGTCCCCTTGCTGATATATTAACTTTGAAATTTCAGCCAAAGAACATTAAGATAAATAAGACAGAATCCATGTACAATTACTTTGTCCCTCAAGTCCCCAGATTGTAACACATTATAATATTTCTTAACAGTACACAAGGCAATCTAAAGCCATAAAACTTGCGTAACTCCTTAAACATTACAGGCATAGTATTTTCTTGCATTTCCATATACATGCATATTAGCTTAAGTTAACCTCAAATTTTAAGTGAGTTCTTTTTAAGGATTAGAGTCAAAGGAGCACAGTAAGAATGGTGTTAGAGTGGCAATTGTTGTTTGCATAGGCCCACCAAAATATGAGGAACATGGAAAGAAATAACCTTGGCCTAAGTACAAAGAGACCAGACCCCTGAAGTTTCCTGGCACAAGACCAAGTCTAGGCTCCAAGCAAGCTAGATCGTCCAATCCAATACATTGTCTGTAGTGCCAACACACTTTTATTTTTCACACAGTCTCTGTTGTTGGTATCATGTTTCTGTATTAAAGATCCTGGAATCTGCATATCTTACATTGAAGTCAGGACGTGGAGCATCCTCTCCTTTCACCTCACAATCAAAGGGCAATGCAGGGAGCCCTGTCCTGTAAGCCGGTCGTTGTTGTTGTTAAGTCTTCTCAGTGTTAAGGGAAGTTTCTTTTGAGCAGGTCGAAGTCTGAGCAGTGTAGGTCTTCCATGTTAGAGGATTGCTTCCAGGTGATGTTATAGACCAGCCTGGATGTTTCGTGGATGGCTTTCCTGGTTCAGGGGAGAATGGAATATGCCCTTTCTTCTGAGGTCTGTGCCAGGTCGTTATGTCAATGTTCAGGGTGTAAGGTCCCTTTGCACTACAAGGTTTGTGTGTTCTAATCTCTATTAGATAGGATCTTATTTGTATTTATACTATTTTCCCATTTTAATGTGCCTATGCAAATAAGAAGCAATGCCACATGGTGTTATTGGCGCATATGGGGGCCATAAGAACAATTACATTGATTCCATTGACATGATTCAATCATAAGCATTAAACTGGGGGACTCTTCCACCAAAATTCCTTGTTAAACAGCTCAAAAAGAGAAGATAAAAAGTGGTTAGAATCATCACTGTATAAGACAACATTTAGTAAGAATTATAGCTGTCAGAGAAAAAAACACAAAATATTCTAAAGAAATACGTGTCCATTTTATGTATCTTGAAACAGTTTGGGGTTGTCATACACAATGCACAGCTTTGGACTGTGATTACGATTCTACACTACTGAAGTTAAAAAGAGAAAACTAGATTAGTGATGTTTGAGAAGGGGTTAGAGAGTTAAGGAGTAAAAAAGAGCTTTGTAGGGGTGTGGGAAAGGGGAGAATACAAAATAAACATTCTGTATACGGAAAACATAACATAACAATAAGGGATATTCTGAATACATGAAATACATGAAGTACGCGTGGGGGCGTAAGCCCCCGCGCGGTTCTGTAGTTTTTGGATGCCTAGGGAGGAATTTCTCACCCCCTCCCCCCAAGGCCCGATTAACCAGGCGTGGCCCTGAAGACCCGCATGGTGTGGGGGGAATCATGCTCTCCTGGACAAAGTGGTCAGCCCAGGGTCCTATGGCTAGCTGTCCTGCCCAGAGCCCCCATCATACCAGTCAAAAGCCCACGAAATCCTGCCTGGCATGTGGAGTGTTCTGGTCCCAGCCGAGCCTCTGTGGTTTTTGGATGCCTAGGAAGGATTTCTCACCCCCTCCCCCCAGGGCCCGATTAACCAGGCGTGGCCCTGAAGACCCGCCTGGTGTGGGGGAATCTTGTTCCCCTGGACTAAGTGGTCAGCCCAGGGGTCCTATGGCTAGCTGTCCTGCCCAGAGCCCCCAACATACCAGGCAAACACACCAAGAAATCCTGGCATTCGGAGTGTTCTGGGCCCAGCCAAGCCTCTGCAGTTTTTGGATGCCTAGGGAGGAATTTCTCACCCCCTCCCCCCAAGGCCCGATTAACCAGGCGTGGCCCTGAAGACCCGCCTGGTGTGGGGGGAATCATGCTCTCCTGGACAAAGTGGTCAGCCCAGGGTCCTATGGCTAGCTGTCCTGCCCAGAGCCCCCATCATACCAGTCAAAAGCCCACGAAATCCTGCCTGGCATGTGGAGTGTTCTCGAGGTTTATTTTTTATACTTTTACCTCAAAGTTATTTCAATGCTGATTCTATTGGCAAAGATAAAGACAAACAGAAATAGCAGCAATAAAAGTGATTACATCAAAAGTGTAAGTAAGCCTCTGTACGACTAAAGAAATGCTGAATAAAACTCAAATATATTTCATTGAAATGGGTAAAATATCTGTTTGTAATATATCTATTGCTGTCTTAGATATGCTAAGAATCCAAAGATTTTCAAACCCCAAATCCTGAACTACAGGCATAATAGTCCTGGTAGCATGTTTGCCAATCCAGGATTGGTCCCCACTGCACCATATGGTCCCCTACACAGACATGAGTGATCTGCTGAGTCAGGACTAATCCGTGAACACCACTGGATGTGCCCCCAGAAGTAAAAAAAAGCACATTCCAAATTGAAAGTTCATCTAAAAATCTATTAAAAATTGTGAGTTGTATAGCATATACCTTGCACAAGTGACTCAGTTTCCATTGCCAACATGCTATATGGTCCTAGAACTACAAGGAGTGTTCCCAGAATACAGAAACAAGACTAAGCCATCAGCACCACTCAGAGGGATCAAGAATGAAAATAGAAAAAAGAGATTAAATAAGCACTATGGATGGCAAATAAGAGCAGCAAAAAGTGCTTATCGACACTTACAACCAGCAAAATTCAAATTAAGACAGCAGTAAGATATGTTCTTTGTTTGTCTGTTTGCTTTTGGGGGTCACATCTGGCAGTGCTCGGGGGTTTCTCCTGGCTCTACGCTCAGAAGTTGCTCCTGGAAAGCTCAGGGAACCATATCAGATGCCGGGATTCGAACCACCGACCTTCTGCATGCAAGGCAAACACCTTGCCTCCATGATATCTCTCTGGCTCCAAAATATCATCTTATACTAGAGAGTAAGACATATATCAAAAAAAAAAACCAGGGAAAAAACAAAAATGAAAAGGGTCTCCATTCAGAGGAATTTGGAAGCTCTCAGAGCTGAACATTGTGGAAAACCATTTGGAGATTTCACAGAAGTAGGAATTGAGCTGCCACATCTTGGTAGATTCCTTCAAGACATAACATTCCTTTAATAAAACTTATGCAGTCCATTATTCACTGCAGCCTTATGTGAAACATAGCACAATGATATCCCATAAATTATACACATGATTATGATGCAAACGCTAGATTATGATGCAACTGCTAGATTTATACAAATTTTCAAAGAAAATATAGAACTTAGTGTCAGTGGGGACTTTATTGAATGAAATTTTGTGTTTGTTTGTTTGTTTGGGGGCCACACCCATGGCACTCAGGGGTTACTCCTGGCTTTGCACTCAGGAATCGCTCCTGACAGGCTTGAGGGACCATATAGGACCATAGAGGGAGGATGCTGGGGATGGAACCTGGGTCGTGGCTGGGTCAGCCACGTGTAAGGCAAACAACTTACCACTGTGCTATGGCTCCGGTCCTGAATGAAATTTTTATTATTGGTTTGTTTTCTGTGACAATGTTCCAAAAGAACTGTGTGCTGGGGAAATTGGTGTTGATATGGGAACATTCCATAGAGTTCCATCGTAATTTAATCAAATACCTGTTGAGAATAACAGTCTCCTACTTTTATCAAATTGGCAGCACTGCTTCAAGAAGGAGAAATTCTTTCTTCTAATGCTTAGCAATAAGCTGATCCATTAGCTTCTTATGTGACCGAACTGGAATGGGAGTGGCATTTCTACTGCTCTGGCTAGAATACTGATGTCTGAGTAGATAAATAAAATTCTTCACACGTTCAAAATTACTTGCAGAGACTAAGATTTAGTTGTAGAGAGACGCAAATGTATCACAACAGAAAAACCATATATGCTTTTTCTTGTCATGATACCATAGAAAATGCAGTGCTTATTTACTCGTACATCAATTTTTAGCCTTGAAAAGAAGAAAGTGCTACTTTCTGTGGCAATTTGAGCGGAACTGGACGACTTCAAGCTTAGAAACAGAAATCACCCTCCAATTCTATTTGAGGTCAGTTTTGATTCCAGTCTTAAGATGTAGAACTCAAAAAAAAAAAAAGATGTTGAACTCAAAAGCAATGCTGAGTGGTGGCTTCTTGGGGCTAAGGAGAAATAGTTCCCTGGTCTAAAGTAGACAGTCTTCAGCTACACCAAAAGAATAGCTGTGTTGTTTCTGCACCTATTTCTGCACAGCACCTGGCTGTAGTCAGGGCTTACTTCTGGTGCTGGCCCAGAAATCACTCTTGGTAGAGGTGGGCAAGTATATAGGGGTCTATAACTCCAACACTGACACACTGTGTGCAGGCAAGTAGCTTCCACACTGTACACTCTTTTCTGGCTGAAACTGATTAATTTCTGGAGTTCCCTTTCAACTTAAGTGTCTATTTTTTTAAATAAATACCATACATATAATATACACCTCAATTCTGTGATGCATTTCTGGGAGATAAGGGTGCTGAAACAGATGCAAGTCACTGACCTTAGCACACTGATATAAGAAAGGTAAAAATCACTTGATCATCTCAATCAATGCAGAAGAGACTAGGCAAGAACCAACATCCTTTCATGGTAAAAACCCTCAATAAAACAGGAATAGAAAAAAATCATTATCAAGATAGTAATCTCCAGCTAAAGGAAACCCAAAGCAATATTAGTCTCCCGTATCAAAAACTGAAAACATCCCCCTGACAACACATCAAAGGGAAGGATGTTCACTGCCTCTACTTGTATTTAATCTGTTAGTAGAAATCTCAGCTAAAACAATCAGTTAAAAAAGGAAAAGAGAAACTAAAGAGATCCAAAATTAAAAAATGGCATAAAATGACCAGATTTGCAAATGACATGACTATATTTACAGAAGACCTTGAGGAATACATGAATAAGTTCTTAGAAACTATAAACCACTACAGTATAAAAAATAGACCAGCTAACTAATTCAACACACAAACATCTTTATCCTCAGAAAAGGAAATAAAGAGCTTAAAAAGAAAATGATAAAGATTACTTTTAAAGTAACCTCCAAAATCATGAGCTACCTAGAGATTATCATAACAAAATAGCTGAAAGACTTATGAAATAAAACCAAAAGTGACTTAAAGAACTATAGGTGAACTTAATAAATTGGAAAAGTTATTAAAATGAGTTGGAGTCTATATTGTTAAAATATCCAGTTCCTTTATATCCATATAATTTATATATATGAAGACACCATGGCATTACAACCATAACATCTGATCACCTTGAGAGTCTGCCGATTTCTATGTCATTATATTGATTCATAAAATACTCAAAATACATCAAAGTCAGGGGCCAGGGAGATAACATGGAGGCAAGGCATATGCCTTGCATGCAGAAGGATGGTGGTTCGTATCCTGGCATCCCATATGGTCCCCCGAGCCTGCCAGGAGTGATTTCTGAGCATAGAGCCAGGAGAAACCCCTGAGTGCTGCCAGGTTTGATAAAAAAAAATACATCAAAGTCACACAGAGGTATAAAAGCTGAAAGGTAGCTCATTACCTAACTTGAAACTATAATATGAAATTACAGTCATTAAAACACTGTGGTGTTGGAATAAGGATGAATTCACTTCCCAGCAGGATAAGGATTCAGTACACAGTGACAAATCTGCAATCTATGGTCAACTAATTTTAAACAAAAGAGGTGCATACATGCATTAGAGTAAGGACAGTATCATCAAAAATGATGTTGGGAAGGAAGGATGAGTCCATGTATAGAATGAGCCAAGACTCATATCACACATCTGAAGCAAAAGTCAATTCGTTTGGCATTCTTCAGGTCCCAGTACAAAGCAACAGGCAAGCAACCAAAGCCAAATCCTGGTCCTGATGAGTGGACTAGTGAATTCCTCCAAACCTTTAAAGAATAGCCCCTCCAGTCCTATTCAGGCTCCTTCAGAAGGCTGAGAAACATAAACCTTCCAGTTTTATTATTCAGAAGCAAAAGAAAACTGTAGGCCTATAATGCTGACGAATATCACTGACACAAATATTCTGAAAATACTGTAGAAAATGGAATCCAACAAAACATCAAGAGGTCCTACACCATGACCAATTCTGCAGTCAGAACTGCAAATAGAACAGACCGAGCACTGAATAAGAAATATTACAGGATGAATTCACTGGGTCTGTTTTCCAGTCAAGTTTCAGTACATGCTAGCTTTATATTTTCAAATAATTTATCAACCTTTCCATTCTTCCCTTTCTCAAAAGCCGGTTAACTGTCAGCTGAACACGTCTTTAATTATAACCTAAGAAATTCATGTAATAGAAAATTCAGTAATGAAATGCATTTTTCTATTAAACTGGAATCATAAAGCATAATTCTAAGATATGAATTTTGAACTCGTGGTTTCTTGTGGTGTTTTCACTGTGAATATTATTAAGATTCATTCAGATGAACTAGAGAATTTTTTAAGCTAAAGTGTATCCAGCTATAGATGCAGGATAGAAGAGGGAAGGGGTTATCTTTAATTTTGCTTATTTAAGTTTATTTATTGAAAGTATTGATTTACAAAGCTACTTATAGTTTTGTTTGCAGTCATATATTATTTCAACACCAATCCCACCACCAATGTCAGCTTCCCTACACTAGTATTCCAGTAATCTAACCAATCCTTATCCCTATCAACACAACCCAGCTGCCCCTTGACAGGTACATTACAAAGTTTAGGGTGGTGCTTGCACCTTCGATGTCCTGCTTTCAGTGCTGTTGGCTTTGTGCTGTGGATATAGAACTGGACTACTCTTACACTCTACCGCATCACCACATAACCAAAGTCATGACCCCAGTTCTCCATTAAGAGAGTATACTTTTCTAAATAGATAAAAATCTTAGAAATGACCTTGATAAAACAGTCCCAAGAAACTTAGAAGAATATCTATAAATCTCAATTACAATAGCATTAAAAAGTTAGGGAGAGCATATAAAAATAGGAGAAAGCATAGTAGCAATAGCATTTTCCTTTGTATGAACCTACCTCCCTGGCAGCTTGAGCAACAGTTGCCCATTGTTGAATAACAAAAAAAAAAACAAAAACAAAAACAAAAAACAAACAAAACAAAAACAAACAAAAACAAAAGCAAAACAAAACAAAAAACCTTAATCCTATATAAACTAATTTATCTAAATTAACTAAATTTATCTAATTCTAACTATATAAAATTAAAAAATAAAGTCTCTGCTCTAATTCAAACTGTTCAATTAGCCAGAATGAGCTGAACTGTGGGGGCTGGGGGTGGGGAGTCAAGAACCCTGGCTGTCTATTATTGCATCATAAAGGTCCTGGGGCATCATACAGTTTCCTAAGTCCTAGCTCCCCACATCTAGTGACTGCCCCTGGTTACCTAAGATCAATGTTTCACCAAATTGTAAACTCACTATTGCAGAGATTGAATGAAGGTTCATCTTTTTGAAATCTGTTTTAAACATCTCAATGAGTCTACACAAAAGAATATACTGAATCTAAAATGTCACCATATTTTCAGTTTCTACTGAGAAAAAAATTCTTTTTTCAGTTAATGGGCCACACCTGGTGGCACTCAGGAGATACTCCTGGCTCTGTGCTCAGAAGTTTCCTAGCAGGCTCAGGGAACCATATGGGATGCCAGGAATCAATCCTGGGTTGGCTGCGTGCAAAGAAAGCTTCCTGCATGCTTTGCTATTGCTTGGGCCCCAAGAAAAATACTAGTTATCAGATGCTCTCATTCATCTGTGCCACATAGAGAAAATAAAAGGAAATAGACAATGTCCAAAACAATGAAAAAACCGTGACCTGGGCTTGCTAAACTCAGGCAGTCTGAGTGGGGCAGGCAGTTATGGAGGTGGGAATGAAGAGGCAAAGTAGCAGTGACCGCACAATGCTGAAGCTTAATGTGGACTTTGGTCATGGAGAGGTACAGTTGCTTTAAGTTACTGGCTTTCTGAATTCTAAGGAGAAAAGAAATGCCACCCATCCCGAGTAGTTATTTCAAGAACCATTTCATGTTACCTGTCCAGGTGACAGAAAATGTGGCATTTATATAAATTCAATGTTTAAACCTATGTTTCTTTCAGTATATTGGTATTGAGTTATATAGTCTTATTTGTTCTAGTGTGTTAAAGGTTTTTCTTTGAGCAAATATAGCTACACTTTTTTTAGTTATCAATATTTCTATTATCTGAATAGTTTTTGTCACTGTGTAATTTAATGCTGATCTATTGGCAATGAAAAAGAAGCATTTTCATTGGAGAGAGCATGAAAAATTCCCAGAGAATTGTTTTTCCATCTGGTGTGTTTTTCAGTATCTCTCCAAACTGTCTGTCCTATAAAATGAGAGTTTTGACATACATTAAATGCTGCACATGGATATTTTTATGATTTTGATCACAGCTTGATAATTAGTGATAAAATCAGGGACTTGTAGCCCACGTTGTATAGAAATTATACAAATTCATTTTGGGGCAGTTGGGTCCACACCCGGTAACACTCAGGGTTACTCCTGGCTCTGCACTCAGAAATCACTCCTGGCTGGCACAGAGAACCATATGGGATGCGGAGAGTCAAACCTGATCCATCCCAGGTGGGCTGTGTACAAGACAAATGCCCTACCACTGTGCTATCACTCCAGCCCCAGGATGTGTAAAACTTCTAAGGAAAACGACAAGTCATGTTTTAATCAATATGCGCTGCTGATGTGCCAAGATTTCTCAAAGTAGCAATGATTTAGATACTGACTTGTTAGAATGGATTCATTAGTATATTTGTTACTTTACTTTGACCATGGATTATGCAACTGAAGAGAAGCTCAGCTGAGTCCAAGAGAACTGCATTGTTTAAATGAAGAGTTGCAATGTTCTCAGCATTTCAGAAAATTTCTTGACACGATGGAACTGGAGAGAGAGTACAATATATATGGAACTTGTTCTGCCTACTGCTAACTCAGGTTTGAAATCCTGCATTCAGGTGGACCCTCAGCTGACATCTTTCCAGCAAAAAAATGGCCAGCCTCCTCCCCTTAATTCCAAAAGAATATGTCTCTTGATATTTCCCAGGTAGTTTCGTCCTGCCTGATACCTATGTGACAATTTTGAAAGGAAGGAGGATTGCAGATTCCCCTTTCTGCATGAACTACAACAGCCCAGCAGCACCTCCTACAATCTCTGATAGAAATGGTCCAACTTTTTAACGAATCTTATCACAAACTTCCAAGCCACCTCACTTGTTTTAGATCCATAAACCCTAGACACATTAATATCTCATAATAGTATCAGCCCAGTAGTATTACAGAGAAATTCTGACGGGAAAGTTACATAATCATCTACCAGCCTTAGTAAGCCTAAACATCAACATAACACTCCACTAGCACTACCCACAATTCAGTAAATCCTTAGACATAGGCTCCAGTAATACTCACTGTACTAATTTATATCAAAAATTAAAAAAATGCTCATTGATGTTGCATAGTGTATCATTTTAGTTACAATTTTAAAACACTGTATTTGTTTAAAATTAAACTTCAGTCCCCCCTCCATCTAGTTCCACTACTATGCATGTCAACAACACATCCATAATCCCAACTCCACACCGGGATGTGCTAATTTGAACCCCATAAAATTCCATATAATTTTAGGAATGTCCCAATGGTTTTTTAGAAATAATTTTATTGTAGTTTAAGTATTAGGGGTATACTACTGCTCAAGTTTATGACATTAACAAAAAATGTTATTGCACACCATCACTACCCAGTGACCATGAACCTCCACAACTTCATGTCTCCTTGGGTCTGACCCTCGATTTTTTTTTTATTTTGGGGTCATACCCAGCAGCACTCAGGGATTACTCCTGGCTCTATGCTTAGAAGTCACTACTGACAGGCTTGGGGGACCATATGGGATGCTGAGATTCAAAGCACTGTACTTCTGAAAGCAAGGCAAATGCCTTACCTCCATGCTCATTTATTCAGTATAGAGAATTATGGTTTTCAGGCATCCTGTAATCACCCGTAGCACGACCCATGTGCTCCAAATCCTCTGCCTATGTTCCTGCATTATTTTCATCAATTTATTGTTTCCTTCTCTCCTCTCTTCACCATAGTGAAATTTGCATGTACAACATTTCTAGCAGGAACTTCATTAAAAGTACATACTGATTGAGAAATAACTTTCCTTTAACAATAATATATCTCTGGTCCTTGAACATGATGTACCTTTCCCATCACTTAGAGATCACATTTCCTCAACAGTGTTGACATTAATAGAATTTAAAGTTTAACTTCTAACTTTATTCCCAAATGTCTTATTCTTCGTTTTTACTATAGCAATACAATTGATTATGTTTTGTTTGCTCAAGATTTTAAACATTTAGGAATATAATTGAGTTTAAACTCAGTATTAGGATTTTGGATATTCCAGGTAATAACACAAGTTGGTAAAAGATCTTAGTCGGACACAACATAAAAACCTTCTAGTTTGGGCCAGAGTGATAGGACAGCGAATAGGACATTTGCCTTGAACGTGGCTAACCCAGGTTCAATTGCTGGCATCTGATATAGTCCCCTGAGCCTGCCAGGAGTAAGCCTGGATGCTGCTAGGTGTGGCAAAACAACCCTTTCCCCTCTGTAAAAACCCTACAGTTTATTCTTCAGAAACTAATGTGAATGAGACCTAGTAAGAAAAAAAAAAGGAGGCAATTATCTATACCTTATTGGTTATCAATCAAAATCCTGCCACTTTGTTTTCAAGAGAAAATTTTTTACCTTCAAAGAACATTTTAAATTTCATTTTTATCTTATGTTTTGAAAATATCTTTCTGATCATGCCATTATACCGGTTACCTTCTTTGCATTATTTACTTTCCTTTAAACACTTTATGAGAAAAAACAAAAGCATAGAAAGCAGGGGCAGAGCAGTTTCGCAGTCTCAGGGCCTTTACCTTGCATGCAGTTGACTTAGGACAGACCTCATTTCAATCCCCTGCATCCCAAATGGTATCCCAAGCCAGGAGCGATTTCTTTTTCTTATCTTTTCTTTTTTCTCTTTTCTTTTCTCTTCTCTTCTCTTCTCTTCTCTTCTCTTCTCTTCTCCTCTTCTCTTCTCTTCTCTTCTCTTCTCCCTCCCTCTCTCCATTCCTTCCTTCCATCCTTCCTTCCTTCCATCCTTCCTTCCTACCTTCTATCCTTTCTGCCTTCCTTCCATCATTTCTTCCTTCCTTCCATCATTTCTTTCTTCCTTTCATTTTTATTTTTTCTTTGGTTTTTGGGTCACACCCGGCAGCACTCAGGGGTTACTTCTGATTCTATGCTCAGAAATCACTCCTGACAGGTTCAGGGGACCATATGAAATGCCGGGATTCGAACCGTCGACCTTCTGCATGCAAGGCAAATACCTTACCTCCATTGTATCTCTCCAGCCCAAGCCAGGAGCAATTTCTGAGCTCATAGCCCGGAGTAACCCTTGAGTATCATTGGGTGTGGCCCAAAAACAAATTAAGAAACAAACAAAAAGGAATATGTTAAGGCAGTAGTATATTCTTTTCGTAGAGTGTTCAATACTTAAACTTAAAACTGCTACAAACTTCTCAGTGTGTCCTCTGACATGACATGATGTAGCTAAACACTAGTCTTCTAATAAACTAAGGAGAAACTACTGTTTAAGCTGAAAGAGCAGCTTATATGATTTACATGAAAGTTTATCCTCATGATCTGACTCCAATGAGAACAATGCCCATATGTTCTTACCTACCTTCTTTAGAAAGCCAGTGCAAGCTATATGCCCAACTGCTGAGTTTAACATGCACGTGGCATCTAAAAAGATTTTTAAAAAATCAAAAATATATTTAAGATGAGATAATAAACTTCACCCTAAGTACAAGTAAAGTAAAGTAAAAATTATCATCTATAGTACATTTTATTCTGAGGACATAATACAATCCTAAGTGCCATGGCCTAAAACACAGAGACCTGACTTTGACCCCAACATCACATAGAATCCCTCATGCATCATCAGGAGTGACCCTGAGCTCGGAGACAGGAGTCAGTCCTGAGCACAGACAAATGTAACCCAAAAGAAAATAGCAAAAGAGAAAAGCTGACAAGTGTTATTCCTATCCCACATGGAGAGATTATACCTCTCTCCAAGTTAAGGAGGGAGGACTACATCCTTGGCCAACCACCCACTGTTCAGACCTCCAGCACTGAAGCAGAAACAGCCCCTCACAGTGCCAGGATCCTCTGTGAATTATTGGTGAAAACCTCATGGACAAGTGATGAATTTGATTAAGCTTGCACCTCTTCCCAAGTTTCAGACCCCCCCCCACCAATTTTTGAGCTACTTGGTAGCTCTACTTTAACACTTAAACTTATTTTAACCTGTGCTATTGATTTCTTTTTTTCTCATCAACTACTCAGTTTACCTGACCTAAACCATTCACTTATCAGGTCCCAAATGTAAGAGGCCTCTTCTTATCTGTAAGGAATCTAGTTCTGCCCTATTGGCCTTTTGTGTGTATGTGACTTTTTAAAAATGATATCTTTATTTAAGCAACATGATTACAAACACGTTTGTAGTTGGGTTTCAGTTATATAAAAAAGAATACCCCCTTCAACCAGTGCAACCTTCCCACCACCAATGCCTCCCCATCTCCCTCCTCCCCCACTCAATGCCTGTATTCAAGACAGGCATTCTACCTCTCTCACTCACAACCATTTTTATATGTAGTTATTACTCTAATTGCACTCACCACTCTGTGGTACGCTTCATATCATGGTCCTTCCAGCCTTCAATTCTATTGTCTCTGGCTATTATTTCAATAATGTCTTTTAGGGACCTGAGAATTGGCACAAGCAGTAAGGCCATGGGAGCCTAGGAAGGACGGTGTTGCGATCCCCCAGTGTCCCAGATGGTCCCCCAAGCCAGGAGCGATTTCTAAGTGCATAGCCAGGTAACCTCTGAGCATCACCGGATCAGGAAAAAATGGTGACTGCAAACTTAGTTGTGTGAGGGTCACAGAGATCACAGGGGCAGCAGAGATTAAAAAGTCGCCTGGTTTCACCAGATTCTAGAGCCACCTTGGATTCCATTGTGCCAACTCAAGGCCAATATTTTCCCATAATTAGTGAAGAGACTTCATTCACCAGAACAGGAACCCTTTGTGCCATCAAATTCCAATTTGCCACAATCCTAAATATATAGTAAGGGAGCATAAATCTAACATGAATTAGCAGCCTGGCAATTGTCACAAGCATGTACTTCTTACTGCACACAATGTACCTTTTCCGGGTTCCTCATTATCACATTCAAAAAAGTCTTATGGAATAAAAGTTTAGTCGCCCTCTGAGCTAGATCTACAGATAGATGGAAGATAGAGCCTAGAACCTAGAATTTATTCCTCAATAGGTTAAGGATATTTACAATTTATTCTCAAATAGGTTAAGAAAATCAAACTTGTCTAAAAAGAAAGGCATAGGCTTGGATTCTCTGCAAAATTGGACACCTACATAGCCTCTGCAAAGAACCAAGGAGTAGTCAAAAGCAGAGTGGTAATGGCTGGTGAGATGTCTGAGGATGAGATACCCATGGTGTAGCTCTTGGGAAGATTCTGGATAACAAAAATTGCCATGGATCATGGCCTTCAAGCCACTACTTTTACATGTGCACTAACATAATTATCTGCCCTCAGCACTTGGGACTTTATGCTCCCATTGTACTTCCCTTATTCATTCACATTGTCATGATAGTTCTCAATGTATTATGTGTTATTGCTCTAACAGCACTCATCACTGTGTGGTGAGCTTAATGTAGTGAGCTGGAATTTCCAGCTCTCCTCCCTTTTGTCTCTGAAATTTATTGCAAGAATGTCTTTTATTTTTTGTTAAAACCCATGGATGAATGAGACTATTTTATTTTAATATATAACAAAATTTTACTTATTTATTCATTTCCAACTAGATTATTTAAATTCACAGTGACAGGCAGCTGGCACTTCTTTCAGCAGTTCAGGGCACCAGAAAGGATGCTACCCTAAACAGAATCCCTTCCATCGGAAGGTGCATCTTTCTCTCATCTCTCTTTCTTCTATTCCCCTCTCTTTTTTCTCTTTTCTCTCTGTCTTTGTTTCCCTGTTACTTTGTCTGTCTCTCACTGTATCTCTGTCTCTCACCTCTCTCTCTGTCTCTCTCTGTCTTTCTCACTTATACACACACATACACATAGTCATTTCCAACTAGACTATTCCAGTTCATGGTCATAGGAAGCTGAAGCTTTTCCCAACAGATCAGGGCACAAAAAAGGAATGCTAGCCCTTCCATCAGAAAGTACATATTTCTCTTACACACTCTCTTTCTCTTTCAAACAAACAAACAAAAAAAACATGGAGATGTATTGTGAACTTCATATTTACATTTCAAATATTAGAGGAAGCCAGGTCTCCCAGGTAAACCCATGCAGACAAGAGCCCTGACCTGGAATCTATATCCTCTGTGTTATTTTTATCCTATCATACAGTGGTGAACTCTTAAACATCACTATTATGTGTCTATCTCTCTCCCGGATTTCACATATTTCCATTATTTCACTCAGCATCATAGTATAATATACTAATAATATTAAAAAAAAGAAAAAGTGCTTTTTTATATTTACTTCTTAAATTAAAAGGAAATTAAATAGAAGAATTACCACCAATTGGCTGGAAGACCCTGAAATAAATCTAAGATAGTAATTCCCTCCAGTGGTAGCAAAATTCTGAAAATGCACATATATATATATATATATATATATATATATATATATATATATATATATATAAATGAGGGTAAAAAAATCTATTAAGGACTTAATTGTTTTTTATCTAATTGCTCAGAGTAAAACCTAATTTGCTCAATATGCATGTTGCTACTTGATTTTTAAAATAAAATTATGCCAAAAATTACCAGCAGTATGGTTCAGAAAATAAGTCACACCTTTGCCCTCACTAGCCTTGAATGGACTGCAGTTCCATCCTTCATATGGGCCCTCCAGCCAGGAGCTATTTCTGAGTGCATAGCAAGGAGTAACCTGAGAGTCATCAGGTGTGGTCCAAAAACAATAACAACAACAACAACAAAATTACCACCAGCAAACCAAGGTTCGGGACCATCTTTTAAATGAAGGCTACTAAAACACACCTGTCCAATCATTTTTGGATCTAATTTCTACCGAGAGGCATATTACTAAAACATAATTTTATCTCTACCCTGACTGTTATCTAAATAAATCACAGTATCAATCACAGCATCATTCTTTCTCATAGGTATTCTCAGTCATTTTGCATAAAACACTGTGTTGAATATAAGATTCCTTTATACTTAAAGGAATCTGTATCTAAAACTTTAGAGTCACCATAAGTGGCCTCTCTGGGAGCAGAAGCAAAAGATTAGTGCAGGTGCCTTTGCTGGGGACATCTTATACTCCCAAAAATACAGGTCTCAGACTTGTTTGCTTGAGTTTTTCCTAACTCCTTAGTGTCCTTGACAATTGCTTCCTTCTTCCTCTGGGTGAGAGCTGTACTTTGATGAACATATTGATCCCTATATCATATAATTTGTGTTCCTTTAGACACTCCATACCTGCTCTCCTATCCATTCTGGCCCTGCAGACAAGTGTTAGGGGTGCTTAGACTAGCCAGAAAGAGAGTTCATGCAATTTTCTAAGAGTTTTTGTGACCCTGGGGCTCCTTATATGAACATTAAAGTGTGCCTTCTAGGGCAGATACAGCAACTTGCAATCCTTGCTGAAGACTGCCAGCAGCTGCTCAGACCCATGAGGAACGTTCAGAAATGTTTGATACTGGGGTGGGAGAAGTTTGGTAGTGGCAATGACCACAGCTGAGATGAGGTGTCTGAACTGTTGTGGGGACAAAGACTCAGAGTCTATTTTGAGTTGGTGGCAGTTGCTGAGAAGCCGTTAGGATTGGGGAGCACTTAGAACCCTGGTCAGTTAGAAAGAAGTTATTTTAGTCCCAGAGGGCCAAAGGTGGGGCTGGATAAGAGGTCAAGAGTGCAGAAGGGAAGGGTGCAAAAGGCCTGTGGACTTTTTCCTCTTTGGGATTTGACATTTTTGAGCCATGAGTTGGTGTAATATTAAGGCTTGAGAATGTCAGGTTGCTGGACAGAAATAAGTATACCCTGAAGGGGACAATGAGGGAGTCAGCTTACCTTACTTTACCTTGCCTAAGAGCAAATTTTCTCTCCTTTCGCAACATGGAGCTCGATTGCCTCTACATTTGGGGGCCCTTGAAATAAAGGAAGGGGCCAGAAGTTCATTTTTAGAGAGATGCTTTCTGCTTTCTTTTTTCTTTTTCTTTTTTCGTTTTAGGACCAAACCTGATGGCAGTCAGGGGTTACTCTGGGCTCTGAGCTCAGTAAACATTTCCGGGCAGGCTAGGGGATCATATGGCATGCAGTGGGTCAAACCCTGCTCTGCTGCATGGAAGGCAAATGCCCTACTCAAGCTCTAACCCCATGAGAAAGGTTTATAACATAAGAAAGCTTAGCGGTCATGTGTGCTGGATTCAACAACAATCCACACTTCTGTCCTGGCTGAAATGAGGAAAGAACAAAGCATGAAATTCAATTCTGCTTTTTATTTTTATTTCCTCACTTGTGATTGCAGCCTTAATTTTCAAAGTTGGTGTAGTGCTACCAGTGTTCTCAGTTGGTATGAGCTGACTGATCCAGAAAGCAGCTGAGATGTGAAACAGCCCAAAGCAACCTAGACCTCTCCTTTCAAGAGTCCTGGAAGGTTCTCTGTCTCTTAGACTTAGAGGGCGACTTTTGATGGAAGCTGGATTTGATGGGCCCATCTCTGGATAACTCCAATATCCAGTCATGAAATGTGGAAAAGTCGCCACTGTCTTCTTTCAAGGGACTCGGACCTTGTTCCTGCTGAATCCTTCCCTCTGCCCAAAAGCTTTTCCGGATTCCCTCCAGCAACCCAAAGCCTTCCCACCCTCCATCTTGGTCAAAACAGAAACACCAACTTCTCACTGGACACGTTCTTTGGACAGTACCTTCCTCTAGGACTGTCTCTGCATTCTTTAATTTCAAAATTCTTGCTCTAGTCTGCTGCTTCTTTGCTCAGCTTTGGTGACCATTTCTCCAGGTAGTTTACAGCCACATCTTGTATCTGGCTTATACATACCAAGTCTTGGTATGAAATGCATTAGGTTTTTTGGATCTTTTCCTGTCTTCTTCATCCTCCAACCATTCTTCTTCTTGGAGGATACATGAGAGTTAGTAGAGTTTAGTGGCTTCTCAGGAATAACATAGGAAACTATTATAGAATTCACAAAGAACTAGTGGATAGGATTGGTAAGCAAGCATGGAATGGGCTGCTATTAAAGTTATGGACAACATCTCCCATATTGGATGAAAGAAATGATCAATTCTGTCGTGGGGTTACAAGAAAAAGGCAACTGAGCAATCAAAAATGACCAAACTGAAACTAAATGTGAAAGTGCAGTATTTTGAGCTTGTTGCAGGACATTTGAGGACTTGATTCAATTCTGAAACCAAATGAAACTATGAGAATCACAAACCTTAACATTTGTTAAGAAGAATCACTAACTTGACCCAAATAGACAGCTCTGTATGTGGGTCAGTCTAGAGACTATGAAGGCAACATTAGAATGACAGGAATTCTTCATGTGAACATTTCTTACTTATACTAGTTAGATAGATGCTCTCCTGATTACCAAAACTAGTCATTTTAGCTGCACTAAATAAATACTTTCCCTTCTTTTTTTTTAAGCTAAAGTGTATCCAGCTATAGATGCAGGATAGAAGAGGGAAGGGGTTATCTTTAATTTTGCTTATTTAAGTTTATTTATTGAAAGTATTGATTTACAAAGCTACTTATAGTTTTGTTTGCAGGCATATAATATTTCAACACCAATCCCACCACCAATGTCAGCTTCCCTACACTAGTATTCCAGGAATCTAGCCAATCCTTATCCCTATCAACACAAACCAGCTGCCCCTTGACAGGTACATTACAAAGTTTAGGGTAGTGCTTGCACCTTCGATGTCCTGTTTTCAGTGCTGTTGGCTTTGTGCTGTTAGAACTGGACTACTCTTACCACTCTACCGCATCACCATATAACCAAAGCCATGACCCCAGTTCTCCATTAAGAGAGCACGTACCTTTTATGAAATAGATCAATATCTTTGAAATGACCTTGATAGAACAGTCCAAAGAAACTTAGGAGAAGAATATCTATAAATCTCAATTACAATAGCATTAAAAAGTTAGGGAGAGTATATAAAAATGGGAGAAAGCATAGTAGCAATAGCATTTTCCTTTGTATGAACCTACTTCCCAGGCAGCATGAGCAACAGTTGCCTATTGTTGAATAAGAAAAAAATAAAAACAAAAAACAAAACAAAAACGAACAAAAACAAAAGCAAAACAAAACAAAAACTTGGTCTTAAATCCTATGTAAACTAATTTATCTAAATTAACTAAGATAGTGCTTATTTTATTTTTAATCTAATTCTAACAATATAAAATTAAAAAATGAAGAAAGTTTTGTGGTATAGTCAGTCTCTGGTCTAATCCCAACTCCTCAATTAGCCAGAATATAAGATTCCTTTATACTTAAAGGAATCTGTTAGAGTCATCCTAAGTGGCTTCTCTGGGAACAGCAGCAAAAGATTAGAGCAGGTGCCTTTGCTGGGGACTTCTTATACTTCCCAAACTACAGGTCTCAGACTTGTTTGCTTGAGTTTTTCCTAACTCCTTAGTGTCTTTGAGAATTGCTTCCTTCTTCCTCTGGGTGAAACCTGTCTCTTGATGAATCTCTTGATCCCTATATTATATAATTTGTGGTCCATTAGACACTCCATACCTGCTCTCCTATCCCTTCTGGCCCTGCAGAGAAGTTTTAGGGGTGCTTAGACTAGCCAGAAAGAGAGTTCATGTAATTTTCTAAGGGTTTTTGTGACCCTGGGGCTTCTTATATGAACATTAAAGTGTGCCTTCTAGGGCAAATACAGCAACTTGCAATCCTTGCTGAAGACTGCCAGCAACTGCTCAGACCCTTGAGAAACTTTCAGAAATGTTTGATTCTGGGGTGGGGGATGTTTGGCAACGGCAATGACCACAGCTGAGATGATGTTTCTGAACTGTTGTGGGGACAAAGACTCAGAGTCTATTTTGAGTTGGTGGCAGTTGCTGAGAAGCCGTTAGGATTGGGGAGCACTTAGAACCCTGGTCAGTTAGAAAGAAGTTATTTTAGTCCCAGAGGGCCAAAAGTGGGGCTGGATAAGAGGTCAAGAGTGCAGAAGGGAAGGGTGCAAAAGGCCTGTGGACTTTTCCCTCTTTGGGATTTGACATTTTTGAGCCATGAGTTGGTGTAATTTTAAGGCTTGAGAATTTCAGGTTGCTGGGCAGAAATAAGTATACCCTGAAGGGGACAATGAGGGAGTCAGCTTACCTTACTTTACCTTGCCTAAGAGCAAATTTTCTCTCCTTTCGCAACATGGAGCTCGATTGCCTCTACATTTGGGGGCCCTTGAAATAAAGGAAGGGGCCAGAAGTTCATTTTTAGAGAGATGCTTTCTGCTTTCTTTTTTCTTTTTCTTTTTTCGTTTTAGGACCAAACCTGATGGCAGTCAGGGGTTACTCTGGGCTCTGAGCTCAGTAAACATTTCCGGGCAGGCTAGGGGATCATATGGCATGCAGTGGGTCAAACCCTGCTCTGCTGCATGGAAGGCAAATGCCCTACTCAAGCTCTAACCCCATGAGAAAGGTTTATAACATAAGAAAGCTTAGCAGTCATGTGTGCTGGATTCAACAACAATCCACACTTCTGTCCTGGCTGAAATGAGGAAAGAACAAAGCATGAAATTCAATTCTGCTTTTTATTTTTATTTCCTCACTTGTGATTGCAGCCTTAATTTTCAAAGTTGGTGTAGTGCTACCAGTGTTCTCAGTTGGTATGAGCTGACTGATCCAGAAAGCAGCTGAGATGTGAAACAGCCCAAAGCAACCTAGACCTCTCTTTCAAGAGTCCTGGAAGGTCCTCTGTGTCTTAGACTTATAGGGCTACTTTTGATGGAAGCTGGATTTGATGGGCCCATCTCTGGATAACTCCAATATCCAGTCATGAAATGTGGAAAAGTCGCCACTGTCTTCTTTCAAGGGACTCGGACCTTGTTCCTGCTGAATCCTTCCCTCTGCCCAAAAGCTTTTCCGGATTCCCTCCAGCAACCCAAAGCCTTCCCACCCTCCATCTTGGTCAAAACAGAAACACCAACTTCTCCCTGGACACTTTCCTTTGGACAGTACCTTCCTCTAGGACTGTCTCTGCATTCTTTAATTTCAAAATTCTTGCTCTAGTCTGCTGCATCTTTGCTCAGCTTTGGTGACCATTTCTCCAGGTAGTTTATAGCCACATCTTCTCTCTGGCTTATACATACCAAGTCTTGGGAAAGAAGACCTGCATCTAAGTTCTCATATATTTTATTTGCCATCTTCTTCATGGAGAACAAACTTGTTTTGCATTTAGTCCTTTATTGCTGAAAGTTCTTGTACCTTTGTATTGTCCAAACCAGCAGCACCTTTGTCAGGGTTTCAAGGGGTTCAGGGATTTCTTGAATTATGGGTAGCATCATACTGTCCCAACATGTCTATCTACTTGGGTTGTGCTCACTGGGTGTACATTTCTACACTAGTTCTCCTATCCAAATGGTGTTACCACATCTAAACTTGGCACTCTGAATTTTTGTTATGATTTTCAGGATTTATGTAGACTACCATGAACCTTTTTCTCACCAGATCATATATTTATTGACAATTGTGAATATGTACTGTTTGCTTTCTCCCGATTGAGCTCTTTTATTTTTCTAGTAAGGATAAAAATCTATGGGTTTAGGACTTTTCATAGTTACTTGCATATGAGTAAGACCCTCCAAAAGTATTTTGAGCTTCAATTTATGAAAGCAAATGTATGGAGGAGAAGATTATTACATACATGTCTTGTTTTGGTGCCAAACCCCGCGGTGTTAATTAAGGGCTTAGTTACTTCCGATTGTACTCAGAATTCCCTCCTGGCAGGGCTTGGGTATATGGAAACATCTGTCCACGAAAGAAGCACCAGCAGTTTGAGTGTCCAGAGGACATTCTCACAGCAACTGTTGGTGAAGGATTTCCCACACCATCATCTTCTGGAAGAGAGGCATCTGGTGCTGAGTCAAAGTAATCATTCTGTCCAGAGATATAATCTGCATATTTACAAATGAACATTCCAGTCACTTCCATTCAACAGTTTGGGACTCTCATGTGGTTTCATGCTATAGTGCTTCCACTCCAGAAGATTCAGATTAGTATTTCTTTTGGTCTTTCATCCCATAAACACTAAAGGAGAATCTCAAAGAACCTGTGGCTTTTTTGTCCCCCTGAATCCAGATATCTAAGAGACTTTTTTCTTAAGTCTATCACCACTAGACTCCAACGTACATTTCAATGAAAAGGTGCTAAAATTAGTTCCTGTTCAAAGATATTGATCCCTTTGGTCCATCTTTATACTGCTTGGTAAACACCAGACTTCAATTTAGGGTAGAAAAAAGTACTGAAAGCAGAAAGTGCTGGATAGTCTTGGATTTTGCTTCTTTCCATTAGAAGATTTATATAAACATTGACGACTTCATCATTGAGCCAGTGATATTTCTTCAAGGTCTGGATATCTCCTTGAGTGATTGACAGTTTGAAAGCACTACTTAGGATCTCATCCTTAGGACCATGATCTAGTCAGTGCATTACTGACTTCCTATTCCATGTCCTCTGTAAGTTCAAGAAGAGCATCCATTCTTTTATCCCTTCCTTAGCCTGAGCAATGTTTTCCTTTTTTCTCAAGTATTGATAATTTCCTCCTATGTAAGCATTGCTTCCACCACCCAGGTGAAGTCAGGCTGACACTTCTTCAGATAAATAAGGTTCTACCTGATATCCCCTCCTACTCTCATTTTCTAGTCTGATTTCAATTGTCTTCTCTGTATCTGAAAATTTTCCCTTTGAACACCTCTTATCACTAAATAAACAGGACCTCTTTTTTCAATAACTATATTGTTTTGGAAAAAACTGTGTTGTTTTGAATCCATGACTTGGATCACCCCCCCAAGCCTTTGGTCTTTAATGTGTCCAACTGACTTCCTGGAGAATTATGATGAGTTGAAGTTACAGGAGGAGCAGAGCTTCCATGGAAGCCTCCTTTGAGTCGCTCCAGTAACTTTCTGTACTTATCTCACTCCTCTTATTGAAAACCCTCTTCCAAAGTACAATGGGGATGCCATTGCCACTTACCACTGTCTTCAGAGACTATCTCTCTTACCACCTGCTCCTGAGGTCTCCGCATAATCCAGGAAATCTCTGGATTGCCTTTGCTATGGCCATGACCACTAGGACTTCTATTGTAGCATTCTGAATTCAAAGTAAAATCAATTGTATGTGAAACCAACTCTGCGAGGTAGATCTCGGGTTACTGTCACGCTGATCTTTGCATAGTCACTTATTCCAGTAGGAGATTTACTACCCAATTTCCACATGTTGTTCCCAAGTCCAGAACCTCTCCTAAAGGGGCCCCATTCTTTGTTTTATTACAAGTAGAAGTCATCATAGGAGTTGTGGTCAGCTGAAGTGAGATTACAAAGAAGCTGGCAGCACTGTAAAGACTGCTTTTCACTTCATGGCTAAGGCAATCTAAACTTGGTCTTTTAGCAGGTATTTCATCAGTGTCCAGTGTAGAAAACAGAGTGCTGTTTGAGCGCAGCCTCTTCAGGAAGGCCCGCAATGGGGGGGCGGAGGGGTGGGGGACTGGCTGCTCACAGACACGGAAAATGGTTCCAAGATTCCTATCCAGCCGACACACTCTGAGAAGCCAAGCCCAGAGCTGTGGCTGCCACCATCTCTGCTACCTCAGCTACCGTAACAAAGAGCTTCTAAGGGAACTTAAATCTCTGCTGAAGAAGAAACCTGGAGATAGTCAGAAGCATGTATACTTTCTGTACTCAACTTCTATTCTCAGGTTCTTGTTCAGCACATAAAAAGAACATGCATTGGAGAACCCTGTGTGATGTGGTCACAAGATAGATGGAAGGGATAGCCAACATCCTAGGAACTCCAAAATTTCCACCTGCCTGGTCCCATGAACAGGGTAGAGAAAGCTGACTTGTGTGAGACTACAAGTTCCAATCATAGACAATTGAAAGGGACTGAAAAAGCAACGACCTCTCTGTGAGAAAGAGGTTTTGGCTCAAAAAAAAAAAAAAGAGAGAGAGAGAGAAATAGGGGTTGGCACTTGCCAGGGAATCAAACAGCAAATAATCCCAAGCACAAGTGCTCTAGAAACATATTTCACAAGAAAATGTTTTTCTAAAGAGAAAAGTGCAAATAATCCTGGGCTTCAAGCCACCAAATTAAAGAGCTTAGACATAAGCATTTGTCTTCAGTCTATGAAGCTTTGTGCTCCCAAACGGCCCAATAGAAGGCAGAGCAAGTGAAATATGTTTCCAACATATTTCCAGAAATCACCCCAACGACCAGAGTTGGGGTAGATGCTCCATTTCTCTGTGTGTATTTATGAACACTTCTGCCTTCATCCTCAAGTAGACCCAAGACTTTTCATAGTGGCAATATGTAAATGTACCTCTATAGTTCTTCAGCAAACTGACCAACAACTCAGAATTTTAAACAGAATTTTGACAGAACAAGCAGCTTAAAAGTCCCAGGACAGGGACAAAAAAGTAGCTTTTAATGATAAGGAAAAATCTCATCTGGGACACAGGGCATATAAAAGCACGTAGTCGTGAAAAGAAGGGGGAAGCAAATTTAGCACAATTTTTAAGGTGTTTGCTGCTAATGAACATTGGGTATCATGTGCAGTAGAGATGAGTGAGAAAAAAGTGACAGAGAAGCAGAAGGTTCCAAATTGAGTGAGCCCTGGCAGCAAGTATGAAATCAAGGCAGAACTAGATTTCATTGCAGCTTAAGAGTACTGACCGCAACATTTGTAAAAACCTATTTTTAGATATTGAGTCCAGACTTCACTATCTTCATGTTGAAGCTGACAGGACTGACTGACACAGGATTGAACTTCAGAGTTATGCAAACTTAATCTGTCCTTTTTTTGGCTTTTGTGCCACGCCTGGAGGTGATCAGGACTTCCTCCTGGCTTTTTGCTAAGAAATCATTCTGGCAGGGCCTTGGAGGGATCATTATGGAGTACCACAAAGCAAACCAGGGTTGGCCATGTGGTAAAACTGAAAACCTTCCTAGTCTAGTAATCTCTCAGACAATGATGTTCGTAGAGAAGACGTAGACACAGCTTTTCTAGGGTCTTCCCTGCTTATACCGTGATTCTCTGGAGGCTATTACCTTGATCTGTAAGAAGTCTTCATGTCACAGCACAATACCCTTTGGGTTGTGGGTTCCTTCCCAGAAAAGATGCAGGCAAATATATATTCTCTGCTTTTCAAGTCATAGTCCCTACCTCATCTGGAGATCAAATGTCTGCTCAATTTGTATCTCTACGTAAAACAACTAAATTTCAGACCCATTCTTTCTCTCCAAAATGACCACTTTCATTTTCATACTGAATAGAGCTTGTTTTCCATCAGTGCAAAAATAATCACCATTCATAATCCAAATAGAGAGTCAGCAGCAGGAATGGGTATTGTTGGGGCCAGAGAGATAGCATGGAGTGAAGGTGTTTGTCTTGCATGCAGAAGGTCAGTGGTTCAGATCCCGGCATCCCATATGGTCCACTGATCCTGCCAGGAGCGCTTTCTCGGTATAGGAGTAACCCCTGAGTACTGTTGGATGAGACCCCCCCCAAAAAAAAATGAAAAAAGAAAAGAATGTGTATTGTTGCAAAAACTGGGAGAAAATGGATGGGTGCTTCCCCCAGTAACTGAAAGACCTCAGGACATGTTAAGTTGGCATGGGGGCAACTCTGTATCTGCCCATTGAATACGTACAACTTTTGGATTCCTTTACATCAGGCATCAGAAGCACAAGCTGGCAGAGTGATCTGTGGAGCAAAAACTAATGAGGAAAGCTCAGAGTTGAGTCCAAGTTCTGCGATGGTCAGGAAAGTGACTTATGTTGAGAGAGTATGGAACAGTATATAAATTGTACTTGGAAAATGTAAAGAAAATATAGATCTTTTAAACACTGATTAACCTCTTGAGAATACAATATAAGTGTTCTTTCTAATGCAAGTTCCCACAGTCAGCCCTCTGAAATAGGTTCTTCTGAATGAGTTTTAGGAATTAAAAAATCCCAACTCTCTCACCTCTCCCATTCTTTCTTCCTCCCCCCCAAAGGCTTCAGAGCTGAGGCTAGCTTTCTTGATGCCGAGGAGATCCCTGTAGTGCTTCTGCTGCCCTCCACCTCATGTTGTCACTGATTACTTTTACCAAGCAGGGTGACTGGTTCTGTCTCTAAATCTAATAGAAAAATGATATTTTCCTTCAGTGTAGATATTCCTCCCAAAGAGCATGGCTACCTCTCAATGATGATATATTTCATTGCATCTCATATGGTGTATCGTTAACCTCTTAGGGACCTCTGGTCACAATTTCAGCCCATTCCATATTTCAATCCCTGATTCCAGCCAGCTTCTCTGACCACCCTTTATGATAGACTCTCTTCCCCCTCAGCCTTCCTTGGAGGATCCCTTCTAGAGGAAATTGTCTTCTGAATGCTCATATTCTCCCCACATGTCTGTGGATGTGATGATGTTTTGGTCTCTCCTTAACCCAAAGGGGTCAAGAGGATTATCTGGGTCTCACACTGGGGTCAACACCCCAATAACAACCCAGGAAGCTATTTTTCTCACCTGTTCCCTCTATTTCCCACTCCCATGGAAAGACAAACAACCCAGGGAGAAATCACAGATTTATAGATTCTGAGTCAGTGGCCAGGTGGAAAGCAGGCTGAGAAGCTCCTCCTCCTCACTGGACCGTCTGTACACTCAGGCATCATAATGCCAGGAGTGTCCTCACCCAATATGTGGTTGTCCCTGTTGACCAGGCTGGGGAAAGCAGGATGGAAACAGCGGGGTTTGGGGGCAAAGGCTCTAATGCCAAGGAAGACTCTGCTAGGATAGGCCTTGGGGTGTGTCAATAGTCAGTTTTTGACGCACAGGTACCCATGCTGGTCTCTGCCCTGTGAGCCTGGATGTCTGGTGGTGTACCTTGGCTGGCTAGTGTCTTATTTAGACTCAAGTCATTGGGTTCACCAGGTTTTGAAGATGAGCCTTCCCAGACTCCTTGTTGTGGATTGCCTATAGCTCCTTATCCACAAGCTATTGTCTGTAGCTCTGTAGTGACTGGCTATAGTCTCATTTATGCTCAAGTCATTGGGGGCCACCAGGGTTGCTTCTTCTCTTTTCTTCAGATATCTTTATATGCCATGCCTGCACTTGTTTATCCACAAGCTGGTGGGAGGGACAGTGTTTGATGTGAGATGGGCTGCATTGCAAGGCAAACACACACCGTGCTGTACTATTGCTCTGGCTTTAAAATGCTTAGATATTTTAAGCATATAATTGATGTGACTTGTATTCTAAATTTATATATCACAACAATGTAACTTCTAAATATATAACTATTTTGGAGTTTACAGATATTAATGTAATATACACTGCTGTTTTAATGGACAAATAACATTTTTAAAGTTTGTTCTAAGAAAATTTGCTACCTTTGTTGTCTTCAAAACAATGCTTGAAACAGAAATTTATGCACAATGAGGACTTTTATTTAAAAACAAAACAAACAAAAAACAAACCCAAAAAATAAACTCTCACAAGTCTTTGAGATCTTCTATTTCTAATACTTCATTACTGAAAGACAAAAGAGAACCGTCAGTTTAATGATGCAGCTGAGACTGTACTCAGCCCACCCCATAGGTCCAACCTGGATGGTGGTGACCTTGCCAAGATCAGTGTCATGGGAGCCATATCAAGCAGCTCCTTTCACCAGGGGCATCATGGGGAAAGAAGGCAGCACCAGATGGTTACCAGGATCAATAACCAAGGTCACCAGGTGGGGCAATTGAGTGGTTTCTCAGGGACACTACTGGATAGGCCCAAAAGTGAGGATAGGCAAGATCCAGAAAGCTGAGCCAGACACCCTCAGGTGCAGGGTCCTGTCTGGGAGCAACACAGGAGATACTGTGGAGACAAAGAAAATGGGGGATAAGAGTGAGGTCTGTGCAGGGGAAAGGGGCTTGTGTCCCTCTGTATTCCCCAGACATCCCTCAGTTCCAGCTCTCACTACTGAAGGCCTGTTGACAGGGTTCAGGGCAACAAGCACTGACTCACACTGGATCCTTAACTTGGTTGGATCCTTTACCTCAAGCTCAATTATTATTCTTCAAGATCCAGAGTTAAGTGCACATATGTGCTGGGGGAGGCATCTCAGATGGCTTCACTGAGAGCCTACCACTGGCCTCTATTTTACATTCATGGGAAACTCATATGTGTCCCTAAGCAGCCACTAGCAGTGGCTAAACCATTCGAACCATATGCAATCAGCACGTGGATATTTTTCTGATATAAATAATATATTCTCTTTAAACTATATCTCAGGCACTACAGAACTCAACATCAGAATGCAGCCTCTTTCCTTCCCTTGAAAGACTCAGTCTTTAAATGAGTGATTTCAGAGTACATACCCTCAGAGTAAGGCTACATATATAAAATGTGTATCTTTTATCATTGAGTTCTCTGCAGTAGAACACTTCTAAACTTTGCCAGAGTTCTGACAGTCTGAGAGATGGTGCAGATAATGATCTGATAATGATCATTATCAGAATGGAAATGCCCACAGGGAACACCCTGGGCTCTTGCTTGCAGTGCTTCAGACCCATTCACCTGGCTCTTCAATGACTTTCGTCTTCATAGAAGCATACACACACAGGAAAAAGAAAGACAAGAGAATATTAAGAGATCATAACTGAATATGCATCTTTTATCTGAGTCATCTATTATTTTGGTGTCATTAGCTAGCCAGATGGAAACTGCAGTCAAAGATATCAAGATATAAAATGGGAAGCAAGAGTATTGCAAAGATCATTTCACTGGTATATCAACCCAGTTCAGTGAGGCTGGATATTTGGTATTTGATCTAGGTTAAAACGCTCCAAGTGGAGAAATATACGTCTGCCACAACATATACAAATATTTATACGTAGATAGAAAACTATGACTTTTTGAATCATACAAATAAAGCAACATTACAACTGTCTACTTGAAAAGGGGATACTTACTGTATGGTTTCACCAAGGTCATTGTGCTTATAGTCCATAGAAAAAGGCACAAACTCATTAATGTTTGGTTCTAAAGGAAACACGGCTTTCTTTTTAACTTTACAAAGAACAAGGGAAGCTTACCTTTTTTTTTATTAACTTTTTTCTCCAAGTCACATGTTTTTCTTTTCTGTTATTTTCTGAGAAAAGAGTAATTAGAACTCATCAAGAGCTGCTTGATGTTACTTGTTGAACTTCACTTGCCAAAACATTCACAAATAAGGTTGGAATAGAAAGAAACCTCAAATTCAATAATGAAGCAATATGTGACTAGAGACTAATAATCAAATTCCTATCAGCATACTGTTTATTTTTTTTTCCTCTGTTTGTTTGGGGGCCACTCTCAGTAACACTCAGGGTTACTCCTGACTCTGTGCTCAGAAAATACTCCTAGCAGGGTCAGGGAATCCTAGGAGATGCTGGGGATCAAACCAGGGTCAGTCTGGGTGGCCATGTGCAAGGCAAACACCCTACCCGTTGTGCTACCTGTCCAGCCACATAAACTTATATTTCTAAGGTTTTGTCACTAAGTTACCTAACCAGAGGTTTGGCTGTTAGGCATTCAAACCTAATCAAATGTTTTTGAAGTTGAGGTTATTATGTGATCCCTATTTTTCACTGCTTTGATTAGTCATAAATTATAAAAAGTCCATAATTCATTACATTATAGGGTAGTGTTGGGAGACATGAATGTTACTGGGAAGTGTGAATTCAAGTGTAATGCATTTCTTGGAAGGTTCACTATGTGTTTTAAATTCTCTTTATCCCATGCATGACAATAATCATTTGCATTCTGTTATAATTCTGAACAGTGGGACACGATCCAAAATGCCTAATTATTACCTTGCCTAGGTAATATAACCCTCAATCCCTTGCCTACAAAGCTAATAAAATACATTTCTTTTGAGAAAGGTAACAGATATAATTTTCAATAGGATATCAAGATATTCTTCACATCCCCTGGACTGTTCCTACTAGCAAGTTGAAATTCTTGAGTTGGTAGATGAGGCCATCAGAAAGGCCTATCATTATGACATTAAAATTCTTCCACAGAAAAGTAGAGAATTAAGGACACTTACTTCCTTTTAGGCATGACTTTATTTTGGGCTAGAAAAAAACAGTATAAAGATCAGAGAATATTCTGCCCTGAACCTGAGGTTTTTTAAGAACTAGAAATTCAGGCAAATTTGAATGTCACAATCAATCATTGGTGAACTTCTTGGGATTATCTGAGAGTTTTGGAAGAATTCCAGGCCAATAAAATTGAGGGGATGATGACAAAATGTTCTTAAAGGGATAAAATTATTTTAGTGGGGGTAACAAATAAGTAAATAAATTGTTTGAGCAAAATGGATTTAACAGATTTTTATGGCCTCTCTTCCATGCTCCAAGAGAAAGCATGTTCCCATCATTCATTTATACTATATTATTTTCTTTGTATCGTGTATTCCACATCAAAGGACTGAAACCAAAACATTTGTAAAAGGACAAACTGTTAAACATACTTCTACCGATGTTGTTGTTTCACTTTCATCTTCCATGGGCGGGCCTGAAGGAGGAGAGCATATGTCAGTCCATTGGTGCAGCTTAACTTTAAAAAAAATCTAAACTACTAGACTGTAGAAGGAACTTGATTATGGATGTGATCAGTGAAAATCAGATGAAAGCTTTCCATGCTTATCTTTTCTTGGTAGGAAAGCAAACAGGAACAGAAAGAAAACAATAAAATCATTATTAACTACTTAATTGTAGTATATGAAAAAGTTTCCATAAGATTATCCTTGGAATTGTTGTATATAAAAGTATTTCCTTAGGATTGTTCTGTGACTATTGCCCCACCTAGCCCTTCCAGGTGGGGCGCTGTGGAGTTGGCAATAAATAGCTTGATGGACAGGGGAGAAGGAACTTCTGCAAAAGCTGCCAGCTGCAGGAGGATTCTCTGGCTCTCTTTGCCCAATCTTTTACACCCTATCCTTCTTGTCTGTGTGGATTAATATTTGCTCGAATAAATATTACCGAGGTCTTCCCCCGAAAGGGGACAAAGGGATGGGAAGTAATTTCTCATTCTGGGGACTGTTCTTTTTTTTTTTTTTAATTTATTTAAACACCTTAATTACATACATGATTGTGTTTGGGTTTCAGTCATGTAAAGAACACCACCCATCACCAGTGCAACATTCCCATCACCAATGTCCCAAGTCTCCCTTCTCCCACCCAACCCCCGCCTGTACTCTAGACAGGCTCTCCATTTTCCTCATACATTCTCGTTATTAGGACAGTTCAAAATGTAGTTATTTCCCTAACTAAACTCATCACTCTTTGTGGTGAGCTTCCTGAGGTGAGCTGGAACTTCCAGCTCTTTTCTCTTTTGTGTCTGAAAATTATTATTACAAGAATGTCTTTCATTTTTCTTAAAACCCATAGATGAGTGAGACCATTCTGCGTTTTTCTCTCTCTCTCTCTCTGACTTATTTCACTCAGCATAATAGATTCCGTGTACATCCATGTATAGGAAAATTTCATGACTTCATCTCTCCTGACAGCTGCATAATATTCCATTGTGTATATGTACCACAGTTTCTTTAGCCATTCGTCTGTTGAAGGGCATCTTGGTTGTTTCCAGAGTCTTGCTATGGTCAATAGTGCTGCAATGAATATAGGTGTAAGGAAGGGGTTTTTGTATTCTATTTTTGTGTTCCTAGGGTATATTCCTAGGAGTGGTATAGCTGGATCGTATGGGAGCTCGATTTCCAGTTTTTGGAGGAATCTCCATATCGCTTTCCATAAAGGTTGAACTAGACGGCATTCCCACCAGCAGTGGATAAGAGTTCCTTTCTCTCCACATCCCCGCCAACACTGTTTATTCTCATTCTTTGTGATGTGTGCCATTCTCTGGGGTGTAAGCTGGTATCTCATCGTTGTTTTGATTTGCATCTCCCTGATGATTAGTGATGTGGAACATTTTTTCATGTGTCTTTTGGCCATGTGTATTTCTTCTTTGTCAAAGTGTCTGTTCATTTCTTCTCCCCATTTTTTGATGGGGTTAGATGTTTTTTTCTTGTCAGTGCCTTGTATATTTTGGAGATTAGCCCCTTATCTGATGGGTATTGGGTGAATAGTTTCTCCCACTCAGTGGGTGGCTCTTGTATCCAGGGCACTATTTCCTTTGAGGTGCAGAAGCTTCTCAGCTTAATATATTCCCATCTGTTAATCTCTGCTTTCACTTGCTTGGAGAGTGCAGTTTCCTCCTTGAAGATGTCTGTAATGTCCTGGAGTTTTTTGCCTATGTGCTGTTCTATATATCTTATAGTTTTGGGGCTGATATCGAGGTCTTTAATCCATTTGGATTTTACCTTCGTACGTGATGTTAGCTGGGGGTCTAAGTTCAATTTTTTGCAAGTGGCTATCCAATTGTGCCAACACCACTTGTTGAAGAGGCTTTCCATGCTCCATTTAGGATTTCCTGCTCCTTTATCAAAAATTAGGTGGTTGTATGTCTGGGGAACATTTTCTGAGTATTCAAGCCTATTCCACTGATCTGAGGACCTGTCCTTATTCCAATACCATGCTGCTTTGATAACTGTGCTTTGTAGTACAGTTTAAAGTTGGGGAAAGTAATTCCTCCCATATTCTTTTTCCCAATGATTGCTTTAGCTATTTGAGGGTGTTTATTGTTCCAAATGAATTTCAAAAGTGTCTGATCCACTTCTTTGAAGAATGTCATGGGTATCTTTAGAGGGATAGCATTAAATCTGTATAAGCCTTGGGGAGTATTGCCATTTTGATGATGTTAATCCTGCCAATCCATGAGCAGGGTATGCGTTTCCATTTCCGTGTGTCCTCTCTTATTTCTTGGAGCAGAGTTTTATAGTTTTCCTTGTATAGGTCCTTCACATATTTAGTCAAGTTTATTCCAAGATATTTGAGTTTGTGTGGCACTATTGTGAATGGGGTTGTTTTCTTAATGTCCATTTCATCCTTATTACTATTGGTGAATAGAAAGGCCATTGATTTTTGTGTGTTAATTTTGTAGCCTGCCACCTTGCTATATGAGTCTATTGTTTCTAGAAGCTTTTTGATAGAGTCTTTAGGGTTTTCTAAGTAGAATATCATGTCATCTGCAAACAGTGAGAGCTTGACTTCTTCCTTTCCTATCTGGATTCCCTTGATATCCTTTTCTTGCATAATCGCTATAGCAAGTACTTCCAGTGCTATGTTGAATAGGAGTGGTGAGAGGGGACAGCCTTGTCTTGTGCCAGAATTTAGAGGGAAGGCTTTTAGTTTTTCTCCATTGAGGATAATATTTGCCACTGGCTTGTGGTAGATGGCCTTCACTATATTGAGAAAGGTTCCAAAACTCTACGCCACTAAAAATGAGAACCTGGAAGAAATGGATAAATTCTTGGACTCTTATAATCTTCCACGGTTGAAGGAAGAGGATGTAGCATATCTAAACACCCCCATCACCATTGATGAAATTAAAACAGTAATCAAATGTCTGCTGAAAAACAAAAGCCCAGGTTCCAGATGGATTCACTAATGAATTCTATCAAACTTTCCAAGAGGAACTACTGCCAATCTTGGCAAGACTCTTTCATGAAATTGAACAAACAGAAACACTTCCAAATAGCTTTTATGAAGCCAACATCACCTAGATACCTAAACCAGACAGAGATTCTACCAAAAAAGAAAATTACAGACCAATATCACTGATGAATGCAGATGCAAAGATCCTCAACAAAATCCTGGCAAATAGGATTCAATGCCTCGTTAAAAAGATCATCCACTACGATCAAGTAGGTTTCATCCCAGGAATGCAAGGCTGGTTTAACATCCGTAAATCTATCAACATAATACACAACATCAATAACAAGAAAAATAAAAACCACATGATCATATCAATAGATGCAGAGAAAGCATTTGATAAGGTCCAACACCCATTCTTGATCAAAACTCTGGGGACTGTTCTTGAATTCACAAATACCCAGCGAAGATACCATACACTTAATAGCCACCCAAAACAAAGAACATATTAATGGTGCTCATTCTTGGTACTTGTAGTGACATCACCAATATATATTTACTGAAAATAACTGATCTTAGTTCTGAGAGAGCTGTAACTTGTAACTCAGCTGTTAATAAAGGGAGTTTCTAGGTTCTTCTTTGATACCTCCCTGCCCTCTGCTTCTGGAGCTGAAATAAAGAGACTATATTCTTGGGTGACTTCACATTAATAATAAATAAAGTTTAGGCAGCAGTGTTGAAGGGTAGCTGGGACGTCATGGATCTGCATGTAATTCTGGCAATACAATCAACCTTTCAAAACATGTTACAGTTTCTATGGATTTCGTAGTCAGATCTATTGTTAGGGTATTGCATGCTATTCAGTATAAGGATCAACATGGGATTAGTCTTGATGTCTGATTTCACATTAGCATAGACTACTCAGAAGACTGAGGATACAAACACTGGTCTAAAAGACCTCAAGAAGCAACATCAAATAAAATAAAACTAAAAAGGAAGGAAATAATGAAAGCTAGAGCAAAAATCAAAGATGCAGAATTCAAAACAGAGCCAATGAAATCAAAAATTATTTTAAAGAATGAACATGAGACACACAACTTTAGCTAGACTGTTGTGGGAAAAAGAAAATAACCAGGGCCAGGAGAGATACCACAGCGGTGTTTGCCTTACAAGCAGTCGATCCAGGACCAAAGGTGGTTAGTTTGAATCCTGGTGTCTCATATGGTCCCCGTGCCTCCCAGGAGATATTTCTCAGCAGACAGCCAGGAGTAACCCCTGAGCACCACCGGGTGTGGCCCAAAAAAAAAAATAACTAAACAAAATCGACTCATTGATAAAAAGGGCAGAGATTACATCCGAAATTCAAGCTATCATGAGAAACAACTGTGAAGCACATTAAACTTTTAAGCTGGAGAATCTACAGGAAACGGATTTTTTCCTTGGAGTCATGTCATCTAAAAGTTAGCAAAAATCAAGAATAGACCAATCACCACTGAAGAATCAAAAATCATGAAGAAGCATGCAACCCTGGTCCTGTTGTATTCACTGGTGAGCTCCACAAGCTCTTTTCCACTGACATAGCAGGTTTTCTTAGCAACTTTTCAAATATATAGAAGAATAGATAACCTTCTTACTTGCTTACATTGTCACTACTATCTGCCGAAACAGAGATATTGAAAGAAAAGAACATTTCAGATGATCTTTCCTGATGATTACATTGACACAAAGATTCTCAGCATTGATTGGAGTGATGGAGCAGCAGCTGGGACACTTGCTTTACATGACCAACCAGGTTTGATTGCTGGCAACACATGTGGTCCACTGAGCCTTAACAAAGAACTAGGGTCCAGACCACTGGCCCTCTGGCCATAAAATACACACACTTTCTGAAAAAACCTTAGCAAATTGAATCCAACAGTATATCAAAATACTATAAACCACAATCAAGTGGGTTTTTTCCCGAGGATGCAAGGAGTGTACAACACATGCAAAGCAGTTCATTTAACATCCACATCATAAAGGGAAAAGTACTATCATCTGACCATATTGCATTATCTATGGATTAAAGAAGGTTTATTCACTTCCTATGAGCCCTCTGTAACCATCCTAAAATGAGTTATCTTTATCAGTAGTGAAAAATAAAAACCTCCTTTGTCAACTCTTCCAAGTTCACTGACTACACTTTGATTCAATATAATATTAAAGATTTAGCAATACCATTCAGACAAAAAATAAAAGGATCTTATTTGAAGGAATAAATGGACAAATTACCACAATTTCCAAAGATAGGGTGTCTGTGTATATGTGTGTGTGTGTGTGTATAAATTTTCTAAGCATTGTGTAGTAAAATTACTACAAGACGGTAAAGTGGTTATCTATGATGAGAACTCAGGTCTTTTTTTATATATATATACAAACAATCAACCTGAAGAGCAAAATAGAATCTATAAAAGTCAGGAACCCATATATCAACTTTGCAAGATTTGAAAGGCTGTAGTATGAAAGGAGTAAGACATAGAAGGCAAAATGGTGCTGATATGTATTATATCATTATGAAGTCCTGTATTCAGTGTTACAAATATATTTAGAGTAACAGGAAAATTTCTTTCTCAAAAACAATTTCAACATTGATTAAAAATCAAAGAATCAGAAAAGTATAAGAAGTTTTTTGTGGAAAATAGTGGCAGAACATTTTCATATAGCAGCAATATGCATTGAGGTGTATATTGGAAGAGGTTGATTTTTTATACTTTTACCTCAAAGTTATTTCAATGCTGATTCTATTGACAAAGATAAAGACAAACAGAAATAGCAGCAATAAAAGTATTACATCAAAAGAGTAAGTAAGCCTCTGAATGACAAAAGAAATGCTGAATAAAACTCAAATATATTTCATTGAAAGGAGTAAAATATGTTCATAATATATCTATTCTTGTCCTAGAGAAGCTAAGAATCCAAAGTTTTTCAAACCCCATATCCTGAACAACAGGGATAATAGCCCGAGTAGCATGTTTGCCAATCTAGGAGTGGTCCCCACCACATTATATGGTCCCATAAACAGACATGAGTCAGGACTAATCCCTGAACACCACTGGATGTGGCCCCAAAAGTAGAAAAGCACATTCAAAATTGAAAGTTCATTTAAAATTCTATTACAAATTGTGAGTTGTATACCACATACCTTGCACAGGTGACTCAGTTTCCATTCCAGCATGCCATTCGGTCCTAGAACTACCAGGAGTGATCCCAGAACACAGAAAAAAGAGTAAGCCCTCAGCACCACTCAGAGTGATCAAGAATGAAAAGAGAAAAGAGAGGTTAAATAAGCACTATCATGTAGAAGATGGATGGCCAATAAGAGCAGCAAAAAGTGCTTATCGTCACTTACAACCAGCAAAATTCAAATTAAGACAGCAGTAAGATATGCTCTTTTTTAGTTGTTTGTTTGCTTGCTTTTGGGGGTCACATCTGGCAGCGCTCGGGGGTTTCTCCTGGCTCTACGCTCAAAAGTTGTTCCTGGCAGGCTCAGGAAACCAAATGAAATGCTGGGATTCGAACCACTGACCTTCGGCATGCAAGACAAACACCTTGCCTCCATGCTATCTCTCTGGCTCCAAAATATCATCTTATACTAGAGAGGAAGGAATATATAAAAACAGGGAAAAAATAAAAATGAAAAGAGTCTCCATTCAGAGGAATTTGGAAACTCTCACAGCTGAACATTGTGGAAAACTATTTGGAAATTTCACAGAAGTAGGAATTGAGCTGCCACATCTTGGTAGCTTCCTTCAAGACATAACATTCCTTTAACATAACTTATGTAGTTCATTATTCACTGCAGTCTTATGTGAAACATAGCACAATGATATTCTATAAATTACACACATGATGATGATTCAATCACTAGATTAAGATGCAACTGCTATATTTATACAATTTTTCAAGAAAATATAGAACTTGGTGTCAGTGGGGACTTTATTGAATGAAATTTTGTGTTAGTTTTGGGCCACACCCAAGACACTCAGGAGCTACTCTTGGCTCTGCACTCAGGAATCACTTCCGACAGGCTTGAGGGACCATATAGGACCATAGAGGGAGGATGCTGGGGATGGAACCTGGATTTTAGCTGGGTCAGCCACTTGCAAGGCAAACACCCTACCACTGTGCTATGGCTCCAGCACTGAATGAAAATGTATTATTGGTTTGTTTTCTGTGACAATGTTCTGAAGGAACTGTGTGCTGGGGAAATTGGTGTTGATATGGGAACATTCCATAGAGTTCCATCGTAATTTAATCAAATACCTGTTGAGAATAACAGTCTCTTACTTTTATCAATAACAAATTGGCAGCACTGCTTCAAGAAGGAGAAATTCTTTCTGCCAATGCTTAGCAATAAGCTGATCCATTAGCTTCTTATGTGACCGAACTGGAATGGGAGTGGCATTTCTACTGCTCTGGCTAGAATACTGATGTCTAAGTAGATAAATAAAATTCTTCACACATTCAAAATTACTCACAGACACTAAGATTTATCACAACAGAAAAATCATATATGCTTTTTTTTTGTCATTATACCATAGAAAATGTAGTGCTTATTTACTCGTACATCAATTTTTAGACCTTGAATAGAAAAAAGTGCTACTTTTTGTGGTAATTTGAGTGGAACTGGAAGACTTCAAGTTTAGAAACAAAAATCACCCTCCCATTCTATTTGAGGCCAGTTTTGATTCCAGTCTTAAAGTTGTTGAAATCAAAAGCAGAGCTGAGTGGTGTCTTCTTAGGGCTAAGGAGAAATAGTTCCCTGGTCTAAAGTAGACAGTCTTCAACTACACCAAAAGAATATCTGTGTTGTTTCTGCACCTATTTCTGCACAGCACCTGGCTGTGGTCAGGGCTTACTTCTGGTGCTGGCCCAGAAATCACTCTTGGTAGAGGTGGGCAAGTATATAGGGGTCTACAACTCCAACACTGACACGCTGTGTGCAGGCAAGTAGCTTCCACACTGTACACTATTTTCTAGCTGAAAGTGATTAATTTCTGGAGTTCCCTTTCAACTTAAGTGTCTATTTTTTAAAATAAATACCATACACATAATATACAAAACTGTCAAATGGAGGCAGCAGAAGAATTGCGGCCGCGCACTCTTTCTAACCAATGAACCCCACCACAATACGCAGGAAAAAGTACACTACAAGCATGACAATGGGGAAACCTCGCAGGCAAACACCATCCACAGAAAATGAAGATGAAAGCTCAGATGACCTAAAATATCCACAGTTTCTTTATATCCATATAAATCATATATATGAAGACACCATGGCATTACAACCATAACATCTTATCACCATGAGAGACTGCCAATTTCTATGTCCTTATATTAATTCATACAATACTAAAAATACATCAAAGTCAGGGACCAGAAAGATAGCATGGAGGTAAGGCATATGCCTTGCATGCAGAAGGATGGTGGTTCGAATCCTGGCATCCCGTATGGTCCCCCGAGCCTGCCAGGAGCGATTTCTGAGCATAGAACCAGGAGTAACCTCTGAGTGCTGCCAGGTGTGATCCAAAAACCAAAATAATAATAATAATAATAATAATAGTAATACATCAAAGTCACACAGAGGTATAAAAACTGAGAGGTATCTCATTACCTAACTTGAAACTATAATATGAAACTACAGTCTTTACAACACTATGGTGTTAGAATAAGGATGAATTCACTTCCCAGCAGGTTAAGGATTCAGTACACAGTGACAAATCTGCAATCTATGGTCAACTAATTTTAGACAAAGGAGGTGCATACATGCATTAGAGTAAGAACAGTATCTTCAAAATGATGTTGGGAAGAAAGAATAAATCCATGTAAAAGAATGAGCTAAGACTCATATCTCACATCTGAAGCAAAAGTCAATTCGTCTGGCATACTTCAGGTCCCAGTAGGAAACAACAGGCAAGCAACCAAAGCTAAATCCTGGTCCTGATGAGTGAACTAGTGAATTCCTGCAAACCTTTACAGAATCCCCCCTCCAGTCCTATTCAGGCTCCTTCAGAAGGCTGAGAAACATAAACCTTACAGGTTCAACAAGATTAGCATTATTCAGAAGCAAAAGAAAACTTTAGGCCTATAATGCTAAAGAATATTACTGATACAAATATTCTGAAAATACTGTAGAAAATGGAATCCAACAAAACATCAAGAGGTCCTACACCATGACCAATTCTGCATTCAGAACTGCAAATATAACAGACCAAACACTGAATAAGGAATACTACAGGATAAATTCACTGGGTCTGTTTTCCAGTCAAGTTTTAGTACATGCTGGCTTTATATTTTCACGTAATTTGTCAACCTTTCCATTCTTCCCTTTCTCATAAGCCAGTTAACTGTCAGCTGAACACATGTCTTTAATCATAACCTAAGAAATTCATGTAATAGGAAATTGAGTAATGAAATGCATTTTTCTATTAAACTTGAATCATAAAGCATGATTCTAAGATATGAATTTTGAACTCATGGTTTCTTGAGGTGTTTTCACTATCTTTATTATTAAGATTCATTCAGCTGAACTAGAGAATTTTTAATGTATTTTAGAATACAATTCACTATATAGAGTAGTTGCACATTGGAATAAAAGTATATTTACATGAACATCAAAAACTATGGAGATATGTGATTTTCATAGTGATGTTCAAAAATTCATCCTTTGAGTGTACAAATTCATATTCATGGAATAAAGGCATATACGCATATGATAGATCACAAACACATACACTCAAAATTTTAACTTATTGAAATACATGTAGATACAGCAAATGCCATAATCAGTATTACATAAAGACTATATAAATGCTTGTGGAAGGAATATTTTCATGATATAAATTAATGTTTCTCTTCAGACGATACCTCTAACCACCACAGAACTCAACATAAGAATGAACCCTTTCCTTTCTTCTTGAAAGACCTTATGGTGTTTAAGTGAACAATTTCACAGTACATACCAACTGTATTGCTTGGAGATATCTTGTTCTACACACACAAAAAAAATAGAAAAGAAAAGAAAAGAAATACATTATAAGAATCATACCCCAAAGTGCATCTTTTGCCTAAATCTATCTATTTACTTTTGTGTAATTAGTAAGCCAGATGAAAACTTGAGACAAAGATCTCAAGAAATAAAATGGGAAGTAACATTATAGAAAGATCATTTTACTGGTATGTCATTCCAGTTCCCTGAGGTTGGGCAGTTGGTCCTTAATCCATTAGGTTCAAATTCTCCAAGTGGAGAAGGGACTCTACTACAATGTCTACAAAAATTTAAATCTAGGTAGAAGACAAATCTTGAATCATACAAGAAAAAGAAACATTTGTAAAAATGTCTGTTTGAAAATGGGAGTTACTATACAGTTTCCCTAAGATCATTCTGTGTGTATATATTTATATGTATACACACATATATACCTATACACATATACACACAATGATCTTAGGGATCATCATATATACTTATACATGCATATACATATACATATATACACACAAAATATATGTACACTAAGGTCATTCATATATACAGAATATATATTTTGTATATATATTATAATATGAAAGTTAATCATTTATTGGATAATAGATTTCTAAACACTTTGTGCTTGGAATGTAAAAATTTCTCAATTCAAAACAAAGGCATTGATACTCATAAAAAGGCCCATAGAACACAGAAAACAATGAACTGATCCAACTCTCATTCTCCTCTGGGATCAAGTTTTAGCAGGTAACATTCTCTGTCCATCTCCCAAGTAAGCAATGACAGATGTTACTAACATGCGTGATCCATTTTTATATCTTAACTTCACTTGAAATTACTCTAAAATAGCAATATTTCTGAAGGAAAGTTGACTTACATGAAATGTATTAAGTTTTATGGAGCTTCTCCCATCCTCATCCTCCAACCATTCTTCTTCTTGGAGGATACATGAGAGTTAGTAGAGTTTAGTGGCTTCTCAGGAATAACATAGGAAACTATTCTAGAATTCACAAAGAACTAGGATTGGTAAGCAGGCATGGAATGGGCTGCTATTGAAGCATCAGCCAATATCTCCCATATTGGAAGATAGATATGATCAATTCTGTCCTGGGGTTACAAGAAAAAGGCAACTGAGCAATCAAAAATGACCAAACTGAAACTAAATGTGTAAGTGCAGTGTTTTGCACTTGTTGCAGGACATTTGAGGACTTGATTCAATTCTGAAACCAAATGAAACTAAGAGATTGGCAAATCTTAACCTGTTTTGCAAAACTGTTGACCCAAATAGACAGCTTTGTATGTGGTTCAGTCTAAAGGCTCAGAAGCCAACATTACAATGACAGGAATTCTTCATATGAACAATTCTTACTAATCCCAGTTAGATAGATGCTCTCCTGA